>NW_027589847.1:0-5286 GCF_028453695.1 Augochlora pura
AACGTACTAAATGCGATACACTGTAGAAGGCACGTAATAATACAAGTCCACTCTCTTACCGCACGGTTGAGGCATGTTAAGCGAAACGTAGAAACAATGCAAAATGCGAGAGCGTGTTCCCCACGTTACACGAGGACGGGCTAAGGTTAGTAAATCGTGCTATTTAGAAGCCGCGTTACGAAGACGAATTAACCGAGTTGGAATATGATGTTACAGAACGACTGTCGCAATTTTTCCATCGCGTTACATCGAAGCCGCGTTTTCAGAATGTTGCAAGATCGTCCGCGTTACGGAAAATTGCACAAATGTTCCATTGTACCATTCCGAAACATAGGGAAGACGGCGTTAGCTCGGTGGTTGTGGAATATCGGCGGTTCCACAACTGGAACAGCCTTCGAAATCAATTCCTCCGTCTTATCTCGTTCGAAGGGCAGCAACCCCGGTAATTATCTTTCCCATTGCCGCGCGGAGTCGCAACAAATCGTGTCGTGCTTGGGGCACCTTCGTGCTGGTCTCGTATCGGAGGAAAGTCCCAGCACGTCGATACAGGAGACATAAATAAAGTTGCGGCACGTGGTCGCGGGGAAAACGGATTGCTCTCGTTTTGCAAATAGTCGGCCGTCGTCCGCGTTTCGAACGTTTTCCGGCGTTTGCGTCGGAAAACGGCGAAAAGGGAAGGGGTGGCGGGGCAGGGGGAACTGCACCCAGTGGTAAGAAACGCCTCTTTTGGTGTACAGCACCGGTCGATCGTCGAAATTTTCCACTGCAGCTTCATGAAATCTTGCATACATGTGATCGTCGCATAAGACAGCACAAATACATGAACTTTACATTCACATTAAATCAAATGCACGCGAATTTAGCGCTTATGAAAATTCTGATCTTTTTATTTTACAATTACTCTACTTAAAATTATCATTGCCTAAATATTAGTCACTTCTGTTATTGGGTATCTTGTCAACAATCATTTTCAATAAAAGAACGTTTTGATTTCATTTCACTCTTAGCGGGCGAGAGCTCTTTTTGTAATACTCGTACTTAAGACAACGAAAAATTATCCGAAAATATTTGTTATCAGTGCATGAACCAACTAGTGACGTAATAAGTTGCAATATTTGGTAAAGAAAACTACAGCGATGATAAATAATTGAAATGAAAACTAAATTTTGTGTGTACCCGTATCAGAACATTTCGTTTTCTATGGCGTAAGTGCTATGTTCTCGTAGCGAGGCCCTTCGCTCATTAAGAGATAAATTTTATCATTTGACAACTGTGCGAAATAAAAATCCATTACACTCGATACTATAATAATGCTACTAGTGATTTCATGTGTTCTGGAAAATCGTCCCAGGTTTAAACAACCTAACTCCACTGCGATCACTGACAAAAAAATTTGACGAAACTGTCGCACAAAATTTCGATAAACGACCGATGATGTGCAAGAAAAATAGGTGTTCCGTTTCACTGTGCGGCAACTCACGGCCCTGCCCTTCTCCCGAGATCCCGTCCGTGTATAATTCGTGGAGGTGTTGTAAGAATCGAGCGCGCACGCGGCAAAAGGTGTGTGGCAACGCGAGTACGCGCGAGTTTCACAAATGGGTCAGTCGCGCGCCGACAGTGGCAGCGGCGTTCCACGTCGTTTCGTATACGTTTGGAAATATATTTATCGTCGCTTACGAAAAGGCCTTCTCTCTCTCTCTCTCTCTTCCCCCCTCGAAGAGGCGGAGACTGTCCCCCGCGCCCTTCGGTCGGAGCCACGCGCGCTGAATTTTTAAAAACCCTCGCCTCTCGCTCGCTCTCCCGGCCCCCACGTTCTCCGGCACCGAGAAAATTATTTTCGAGCCAGCCGAACCGGGAAAATTCGTTGCTGGGCTAAGTAGGTCGGCGCTCTGGTAATTTCTTAACCAGGGGGGATGCTTTGCCCTCGCCAGATATCCCCCCTATCCATTACGCAACAACGTCTTTGATCGTTACTCCTTCGAGATTGTTAGCGAAACCAAAATCAGTGCGGCTTTGAAAGATCCCATTTAGGAATTTTTTTTTTTAAAAAGTTGATGGGGCTCTCGCTCTAACGACTATGTTATTCCAGAATGCATATAACGGGCCGCGAGCAGTAATTTTTACAGCGAAATCTAAACGCTAGATTTACCAAATCCGATCGCTAGTCTTTTAATTCATCGTTATTGAGATTGTAAAGATACGTATACGAGTTATTTATTATATATTTTTTATGTATCTTTATACATATTTATTTAATATACATATATGTAGCATACATATTTTTCCATTTTATTTCGGCAAATATTCCAATAGCAATCGTTCGAAATCGGAATAAATCTCTTCCTTCCCAGAAGCTGTTTTCTTGAAAATCGCGCCCGTTTTGGGTTGCTATCTCGCCACGACGTCACAGTATTAGGAATTCGATAGGACGATCTAGATTGCACCCCTTTATTTCACGCCCTGATACAGCGCGTGTCGCAGATGCACGAGGATAAGAGGTGGAAGTTCCGCGAGACATCGGGCGTAGAATTTTCTGAAGCGATCGGGCTCTCCCTCGTCGCGGGTGGAAGCGTCGATCGTGGCGGAGGGAGGTTTCTGAAATGAATTTGGCCGCGCGATAACGCCGCGGAACGGAGCTCGGAGCGACGACTACAAAGGCCTTTGTACGATTTGGTAGCGCAAGGAACGCAGAAGCGGGTATCGGTCAGAGCCCTCGCCGTAAACGGCTTTATCGAGCGCGATATATACGCCGATAAAACGCGTATCAGCCTCTCTCGTGTAATTCGCCGCCCGTATTTTTTCGCTCGCGTCGGTGTTGCGAGCTCTCCCACCTCTCCGCTCCAAGTCCCGCAATCCCCCTTCCTCCCCCCCACCCCCGTGGATTTTCCATGGGTCTCGGTGGTCGCTTTGTTCTATTACCCGGCGGTGAAATATCGCGCGACTTCGACACGCGTTCGTGTCTTTCTCGCGCACAATATGCAACCGATTTATTGCCGGGTCAATAATTATCGTGTCCAAGATTTACAACTGTCTTTGCTTTCACACGATCCGTTCGCTTCCGCAATCGGTGAGCTCTTATCGGCGTTTTCAAAATTTCAACACCGCTCGTACGTGGACGCGGCCTCCGAACGTTTCCGTGTTCGCCGGTTTCTCGTTCAGAAATCACACGCTCGATTATACCTTGCACGCACTCTTTCCGCAAAGTCACGGAAACTTTTGAAAGCTAGGATTTGTTAATCTTGTTACATTTGTTTGCGGTATTCTCATGGATTCCATGGGGGAATTGATTGTAAGCGTTTTAAGGTAGACGAGACTGCGGATTTTTATGCAAAGTAATAATTTTCTTCATCGGTTGCAGTAAATATGAGCAAAGTAGGGGCACCTTGTACAAACGATGTTTAAAATTCAAATTCATAAAATCCGTAATTTTAGCGATGAAAAATAGTGATTACGCATTTATGACAATAATTAACACGTTAAGCGCCACGGTTTTCCCTACGGACCGACGCTAGACTTTCCGGTCCAAATTGAACAAACAAAAACCGATATCGCATAATTTAACTGTTCAGTCTCACAAGTAAGCAAGGATCGACACACGCGCCGCGATAGAAGAACGAAAAATCTATCGTCGGGCCGAAGGCACCTGCGTGGCGCTTAACGTGTTAATAGATAAACCTGAACACAATAAAAGATAAAAAAGAACTAAGAATGCTAATTTCAGTATTTCAACTTACTGATCTTATTAGAAAATTAAAGAAAATCGTACTTGATTCATTCGTTCCGTAATTGATGCAGAAAATTTTCATTTTATTTTATTTTTGTAGTCTAGCATTAAGCAACCTATTCTTTATGGGCCCAAAAAACGGACTCTATATGCGCGTATACTTTTGCTTGTAGCTAACATATTTTAAAGTTCTTACACTCGCTTTACAAAAATGGATATAACTTATAAAATATCAGACAGTTAAATTAAATTACAAGGAATGTCGCTTCATTTAAAATATATTTTATTTAGCTACAATTACACAAATAAGTGTTACGATTGGATTTTTTTATTTTGCAATACATTTAAAGAGAAATCAAGAAAGTGGCTATTTTTAGTCATCCGGTCGGTAATCCTTTAACTTGTTTTTCTATTGTATCTCGGAACGATGCGTAGCAAGTTGTAGAGACTGCGCCGAATACGATTAGATTTTCCGTCACATGGAGCACATACTCGTCTCGCTCGTGACTCAGCATTCGACCAGCCGATTAGCCCGCAGAAAAATGGAAAGATCACGTCATCGTATGGAAATACCGACGCGAATCGGGAGCCCACGTTCTCGATCGAACCCGAACGCTGTTCCCTCATTTCTCTCGCGGCAATCGAGCCGCTTGTACGAGGGAGTGCTCTCTCTCCCATTTAGACGTGTTCGCTGCAGGTTCGATCGCGCCTGTTCGCCTGTTGAGAATCCGTCTAAACCGAATTGGACGACTCGAGACACAACCGGTGCAGGTTGCACGCGATCGAGAATCGAGAATCGAGAATCGCGGGCCGCGGGTCCCGGCTTGCGAAGACAGCCGTGCAGAATCGTTTTCTGGAGGAAGTCGGTCGTCGGTGGTCGGGCGTCGGGCAAACGTCGATACTCGACGTGCGCGGGAGCGTATTGCGCAACGCGAGACAGTCGGCGCTTCGCAAATTGACATTTTCCGTGCGAACGAGCGAGGGAAACGCGGAGTTCGGTGCGCGCGCGAGGAGGAGCCGAGCTCTCGTGCGTGTCCTCGCCGGCGCGGCGTGCGTTACACGCGGCTCGAATCGGCTCGAAGCGGCGCCGAAGGTCGTGGGACCGTCGGACACGCACACGACGAAGCCTTTGCAAAAGGCTGCGCCTCGCGACCTGACGTCGTTTCCCGCGGCCAGCTGGCTCCGGTGGCCATTTCGAGAGAGAGAGGACGGTTCGCTCCGGTGGCCATTTCGAGAGAAGAGATTTCGCTCCGGTGAAAGACGAAAGGAGAGAGGACAAGCGCGGCGTTCCCGGCCTACGGGACACGAACTTATCAGGAACGCGTTTCGTCATTCCGGCTTTCTTTCCCTTGGCGTCTTGGGCAACAGCACGCCTCACGGAGAAGATACGCTGTCGCGCGCGAGAGACACGAGCTTCCAGCGAAGCAAATCGCTCCGAGCTGACGCACAAAAGAGTTCCGAGTTCTTTGCGTAATCCGGTTCAACGAAAGAGAACGTGGGCAAACTGCGATACGGTTTTCAGCTATCTCATCCTGTTTCGAGGAACTTTCACCGTTCGCCGG
>NW_027589848.1:0-5285 GCF_028453695.1 Augochlora pura
TGGTACGCGCCAGCGTGAACGTGTGAAGAAATTGAAAGTGACTTTATGCGATCCTCCCATTCTCGTTCACGAACTTCTTTCCCTCGTTGCGCTAAAATTTGAACTTTTTTCGGTGAAATATTTACCACGACGCGTTACTACCATCTCCAATATACAACTCTTATAAATGAAATTTAAACTATAATTTGTGAAGAATACGTTTTATTACGTTACACAAAGTAGGTAACAGATCTAAAAGTATTGAACTTGGCATAGTGACGTGCTATAGTAACGCAATTACTGAGAATCAGTAATTCGATTGTTTTATGTGTTACGTAATAACAACTTCATATTTTTTTCAAAAACTTCCTTTCATGTACTCTCATTGAAACTTAAAGGCTAAAACTTTTGTTAAAGAATATTCCGCAACTAATGTTACAAACATAACCTATTCTTAAAAGATTCCAGAATATTTTCCATCTCTAACGCATATTAACATGGACATTATATCATAGAAATTTGCGTATTTTCAACAAAATGAGAACATTAACCCCTTGCGCTATAACAACAAGTCAAAATCGACGTTAAAAACTATTTCGTACATAACCTACTTATCTAGTTTTTGACTTACTTTCATACATAAATTTTGAATTCAAAATCGAATTGATCTCGCCTGTTTTTCAAATCTAAAATTGAGAATAAGCGAAGTCGTTTATTTTGAAAGCGACCATTTATTTCCAAATCCAGATATTTCAGAATTTTGCATTTCAATAATTAGTAACTGAAAATATTATTTCGTCAAAGAGGCATCGCTGAAACAAGATTATATATAATATATAAATGTAAATATTAAAATAATTAACTCAATGTTTTCGAAAAATGGACTAAGGTTACTTTCAAAGTAAACGAATCGTATAAGATACAAAAATTGTGTCGTTTTAACAGGGGAATTATTAAGAATGAAGATATGTTAGTCAATTTATTTAGGAGATAAATCATAGTGAAATCATAGAATTTATAGAATTTTTATAAGAATTATTAGAATTCTTATAACTTTTAGGATTATAATTAGTTATGGGAGTAACTTAATATTTCTCACTATTTGAACTTTCAATTAGAACTTTTATTTATCCAAAAAAGGTGTAAAACATGTCCTTATGAGATGTTTTTGGTAACCAACTTGATTCAAGTCATTAAAACAATAACGCTAAGAAAAGACAAAATAAATGATCGCATGCCTTCAGGATTCATACATATCAAGTTGTACATAAAAAATTATTAGATTGATTTTTGTGTTTAACCTATTCGTTGAAATTCAACAGAAACTAATTGGAAGGTGAAGATCCTTGTCTCGGCAAAGGTGCTATCGAAATTCAACGCGCTGTAACAATTTCGATCTGACACGGTCTTCGGAATTTGTATTAAAAGTTGTCCGACCCGGCGCGATTTGCATTAAAATTGCTCCGGCTTGGTCTAGATTCGGTTTTGCGCGAGTGAGAACACGATTGCAGAACCTTTTTTCCCGGTGAAACCTGACCGGGATCGATTCAAATCGAACGCCGCGCCGACAGGCTGCTGCTGCGCGGCGCGGCGGCCCGCTCTCGAGCTGTTTGGCCATTCGATCGAGTTCGATTGAGCGGTTAAGTCGAAAATCGCGTCGTTATCGCGTACCTTTTCGAGATTCGCTCCAAATACAGCGGCGGCCGTGCCACGGGACGCATTGCCGGTCTATGCCCGCCCGACAAATTGATCATTCGACGAAATAACTTTGCTTGTCTCCGCTCGCTTGCGCAACTTTATCCACCTGCGCTCGTTCAACCGATAAGTCGACATACGCAACAACGGTTCTCCCTTCCTTTTTTGTTTTGTTTTAATAGTTCTGTTTGGTCCGGCAACGCGCCGGCGCGCCGGGCGTTCGCAAACAATGAGGCTAGACGATTTTCGAAAATCAGTTCCGTCGCGTGAATGCTTACTAGATTGCAGATTTTCTGCGTTTATGGCAATATATTAGTAACTCGAGTATAAAATTAAAAATTAATAAATTCTTCAATAATTAGACATTAATATATTGTTTAAAAATTAGAAATTAATAAATTTTTTAATAATTAGAAATTAATCAATTTTTTAATAATCAGAGATTAATAATTTCTTTACTAATTAGAAATTAATAATTTCTATTTCATTCTATTAATAATATTATTAATTTTTAATTAATAAAGACACGAAAAGAATTTGATAATATTGTTACAATATCTTGAATTTATGAAAATTTTTAGAAGGAATAGTTTATTATCTTTATTTAATTTCTTTTACTTAGTTGAATTATTATTACTTTTCGAAAAGATCTGTAATTTAATGGTTAAGTACGGATATTATTATGAATTTATTACATAAGGATTTTTACACTAAATTTACCGGAGCCTAAAAATGATCAATAAAAATGGCCTTGTAAAAATTACGAAAAAGTATTTATCTAAATTTTTCATGATTTTTATAGTAGTATATGTCTGAGTAAGGAAAACATATTCGACGATTTTATATTTTCATAATATTAGTATTAAAAAATATTTACTTTAGCTATTTTATTTATAAATAAAATATACTTCAGTCATTGTGCCACTTTTAAAAAAGTTAAATTGTTTTAAAAGCTATGTAATTACTTTTGCTGTTCAAAGTATATCATGTGAACATATTGAAAAATCCATTTGGAAAGATATATATTTCACTAAGAGACGGAATATGATAAAGGATTTCCGTGAAATCAAATACACATCTGTTATTAAAAGTGGAATTTCATATTTCAATGATCCACTGGCCAGTCTCGTTCCAAGAAATAAAAATGGTGGGCGTATGCGTGTATTAAAAACATTTAATCTACTGTATGAACATCATATGATTTAAGGCAATCACAATAATAATAAGTAAATAATAAAAACATAATTCTCCGTATTAATTTCGTTTAAATTGTATTATTGTTTTCGAGTTTATCGATGTTGCTTTCATGATTTTCTTTCTTACAAATATAATGTTCAATTTAGGGCATAAACTGAACATTATTGAAATTACGTCATGCGACGTTTGTTCACAACGTATCGTTAGTTTAATAATTGTATTTGTTTGTATTAAACAATCATACGGGAGAATTCATAAAGATATTTTATTAACACGACAAACGACATTATTGAATACATTATTAGCGATTATTTCGTTAATCGTCGAGGTTATGTCAGGTTATGTCGATGTTACTAGTGCCATCAGAGTGTCGATGAAAACATATTCTAGTTAAACAGCGTCGATGTAAACATTATCGAGGAAATTGTGCGTTCGCCAAGTGAAACATAACGAAACTGGTATTAGAAAATTGCTGGAAAATTTCTGTAATTTACATAGTGTCATTTTATATACGTTATGCAATTTAGATGAAGAGAAAATTCGCAGAAATGAAATGGAATGTCGTGCAGCATGCGTACATTATTTTTATTTCTTGAAACGAGACTGTCAGTGGATCATTGAAATATGAAATTCCATTTCTCGTAACAGAATTGTATTTGATTTCACAGAATTTCTCTATGACAGCCCGTATTTCATGGAAACATACCTTTCCACTAGATATTTCATTACATTTACATAGTACACATTAAACAGCAAAAGTGGCCACATAGCTCTTAAAACGGTTTAATTTTTTAAAAACAGTTTTAAATGACATTATTTGTGTATTTTAGAGAAATTAGTATATTGTACAATATCTTCCTTTTAATTTTACTATTAGTTGGAATAAAATCTATATAAATCAAATATATAATTAACCTTTTTTTCCTTTAATTTTGTTATCATTTATAATGAAAGATATTTAAAAAGACTCTCGTTGTTTTACTTTTTTATGTGGTTTTTATTTCATTTCCTTTTTTATCTGGTTCTTATTTCATTTTTAATTTTTTATTCTATAATGAAAATTTGAAAATTGCATTTGTTATTTCTCAGTAACTTGTAGAAAATTTTATTAACATTGGTTAACGCATAATCTACCTACAGTCACGGAAAAGTGTTAAAATCATTTGATTTTGTTCGAAGTTCGCGAAGAACTGTAAGATTGACGATTTTTAATTATTTACAGTCTCGTGTTAAGATCATGTGATTTCGATAAAATTTTTAGTACGCATATAAGTTACCAACAATTAAAAAACGCATGTCTTATATTTCTATTATAGGCTCAGTATAGAAAGTTAATGAATTTAAATTAATTTTTCTTTTGTTCCAAGTAATAGTAAAGTTAAAAAATATGTATTTCAATTATTTTACAGTGAACTTTACTCGAACATTTACAGAAAAATTCAAGTCAGTTAGACTAGTTTTAAAAAGATTTGATCATTTTCATAGTTATTATACTTTATTTATTACTTGACTTGTATTAGGGTAATTATTCCTGACAATGAAGGGTAAAATTGGGTACAGTAAACTAGAGCCTCTAACATTTACAGAAAAATTCAGATTATTTAGACTAGTTTAAAAACAATTTTATCATTTTTACAATCAGTTTATTTATTACTTATTACTTTACCTGTGTTAGAGTAACTATTCCTGTGAATAAGGGGTAAAATTGGGTAGCACCCATTGCCGGCTAATGTGAAATACAACTAGTCGACCACATACACTGAAACGCAAGGTATGCGATGCTGTTTGCATGTGAAGAGTTAATTCATCAACCTGCGACACGAACAACTTGATCGCGTCAGTTAAATTGTAGTCATCCTAAGACTTCAATAAATCTCTCTTAATCAAAACCGACGGCGCAGTCATCCTCCTCAAACTTCAGCTATCTGACGGGTTTAGCAAATTGCTCTTCTCGAAGCAGTCACACGTAATGTAACATTATTTTGTAAGATGTACGAATATGTATGAATGCTTATAGGATATAAAAATTTATTCAGACTCGCATAGTTTAATAGTTAAATAGATAAAGAAAATGACATAACCTTAACATCTTTCCGATGAGTTGTATTCAATGTTAACCGAGAACGGAGAGCAACAACGTTGTGTTATATTAATATGCATTATTTTTTATGTTTATTTTAGTGTATTTTGTTATCTCTTCGTAGATAAATATTTTTAAAAAATTGGAAATATATTTCCAAATTATTATTATTTATTATACTTTGAAAATATTATTATATTGTATCGTATTGTGTTATATTATATTATACTATACTATATTATGCTATTCTATGCTATGCTATACTATACCATACTATGCTGCGCTATGCTATTCTATACTATACTATATTATATGCTATGCTATAATATGCTAT
>NW_027589849.1:0-5285 GCF_028453695.1 Augochlora pura
AAAGCGATGGGAAATTAACAAATAACAGTAACAGACATAATTAACGAATAATCAACAGAGACGTACGATCAGAAAAAGAAAATGATCGAGAAAAAAGCGACCCAGTAAAAAAACAATAGCCAACGTAAAAGACGAATGAACAAAAGCGATGAAAAGCATCGAACAGAGATAGTTTCCCAACAGAGAATGAAATAAACGGTAAAAATAATCATCGGACATGAGAGAACGCGCGGCTCGATAACAGCACTAAATAACAATGTGGCCGAGTTATGCTAACGGCATACGACTCGTAAAAACGAAGGAGGGCGTCGCGACGGCAACGAGCGGGAACAATAATAAAAGCATCGGCTGCGAATGGGCGTCGCATTGTAGCTGTATCGTGTCGCGCGAAGTTCCGCCCGAACATGTCGGATCTTCATCGAAGTCGAGCCGGCGTCGTTCCGCTTCGCTTTATTATTCGACGACGTGCAAACGAGCGGGCAAATAACCGCGGGAACATGTCGCATGAAATTCCAGTTGAAGAGGGATCGATGGGGATCGGTCCGCAGGATGATCGGGCTGACGAGGGTGGGGTGGACAAAAATTCGTCTCGCTTCCTACCGAATCGTTCGCGTTCGAAACGGCGCCGATTCAAAGCGGGGACTTCAAACGGGGGCTAGATTGTCGGGCACAAAGTGCTTTGTTTCTTGTATTTCCTCGCTTTTCTATCGAGGACGTTCCATCGTTTCGCGGATCCGGTCGGAAATGAATTCGAAAGTTTAAACGAATTTGAAATTGTAAACGGACTCGACGATCATCGCTGCTTCGTAGAACAAAAATCTACGAACAAAATTCTCGCTCGTGTTTGAACCGTGAACGATCCTAGGATAAACATCGTCGCTGTTTGATCGTAAGATTATTTAGAATATCGTGTTCGACTCGCGTCCATCGGAACCGTGCGTGATTTAATGCGCGAAAAGCTGGCGGCGCTCGGAAATTTTCGATTACTGAAATTCTGGGATTACCGTATTCATCGGACGCGTTCGGGATCTACCGGGATTATTACATACCAGATTATATTGTGCTACATCTCTCTGTGCATCGTTGGCGAGCGCGTCGCGAATTGTGTCACTAGTCGTTCGAGCGAATTGTAACAATTATGTTTCCGCCGCTGACAGCCGGTGTAATTTCCTGTCGATTCGGGGTTCGGTTTTACGAATCGTCTAACCGAGACTCGACAGCCGACATCGCGGGCTTCGATTATTATTTTTAAAAGTCACATATCATAATCATCAGCCATCTATAAACGAATCTCTTAGGACGTCCGGAAATAGTGAAAACTGTTCAGTTTACAAGCATACAAAATGGAGATAATTAATTAAAATGAACGATAAACGAAGTTAATCGTCACTCGCACGTTACTATAAATTTGATTCTTATCCCAACAAACACTTTTCGAACGAGATACTCTTTGTTCGAATAGAGATTTAACCCTTTGCACTCGAAGCCATTCCAACCGGAAATCTAAAATCATTTTTCTGGCATCTAGTATTTTCATTTTATATAACAAAATTCACTTTATGCATATGAAATTTAGTCTCGTGATTCATAACAATTTTTTAAATCTAAGCTTCGGCTATATCTATGAAAATTATTTTGGAACGAATAACGTTGAGTCGCCACTCGAGTGCAAAGGGTTAATACTTGTGATTCGTAGGATCGAACGAAGTTTGCCGAACTCGGCACAGTTTCGCGGTCGGTTCCTGCGACATTCGACGACGGCGGCCTCCGAGAGGGTCCCCGGCTCGAGTGGCCGAAATATCGCGGAAATTGAATCGAGGACACGGTTGAACGGAATTACCGGGACGGGTAGATCGATGCCAGAGTGCCGGCCGGTGCGTGCAGGACTGCGTGCGACTCTGAAAGGTCGGAGCCGAGAGCGCGCCGAGAGAACTCGGCGCTCGAGCCTCGGGTTTTAGGGGTCGTAGCCGCAGCAGGGGGTGCCAGCCCCGGGGCTGCCTGACTTCTGACTGTAACAGATATCGTGTAGCCCCAAAAACAACCGACTTGCAATCCTTGCAGATATTATCGTGCGCCGGGGTCCGAGCCTAATAAATCAACCTGTCGCCGAGGTTCGCCTGTTCGCCCTCGACCCGCAACACGCTTCGCCCCCGGTCCTCCCGCTCGCCATCCTAGAGAACCAACCCCCTGGCGGCTGTTCGCCGGTATAACTAAGCCACCGGTGCATGCCGGGGAGGAACCTTCCGTGTCTCAAGATTAACCGACGCCAGCCAGCTTCGTTAAGCAAATTGTTACGTCACCTGCTATTCCTCACCTTGGGCTTTTCTTGCGATCTTCGACCAGATTTCCTCTCCCTCGATCTGTCATTCCGGTTGCCACGCGAGGATTATCGTTGTTTCGATGTAGGATTGCGCGGACTCGTCTTCCCTCGATCGTTCCTTCTGTTTCGGAGTTGCTGTTTCGTGCAGTTACGGAACTAGTCCTATTAGGTCCGATTCCAAAATTTTGACTCGGTGTGCTGGGACACTTCTTTACTGAAACACGGTTTTATGTGCAATACGGTATCCTTGGTTGCATATTTTCCATTTTATCAGCTATTTCTAAAATTGGGAATTAACATAACATTTGTGTCTCTATTTATCAAAAACATATAACATTTGAAATATGGTTTCTCATTATCTATCTTAAAGTTTTAATATATCTCTTAACACATTAAAGGCGGGGGATCTTGACGGAAGTATGCTAGGTAACGCTTCAAACTACAAAACATACTAAATACAAATGTAAAGTGCGCATGGATTGCGTAATGAGGTTGCGAACCGTACTAATACGACCCCTGCATTAAGCTACAGTCGAGATAAATCGTATTACTACGACTCCCACCTTTAAGCTACAGTCGAGATAAATCGTAGTACTACGACTCCCACCTTTAATGTGTTAATATAACTAAAGCTTCCTTTTTCTCTTCATCCCTATAAAAATTCTTTGTCTTTTATCTATATCCCATTCTTATTTCTATCTTGAATAGAGAAAATCTTATTAAAATTAAAAAAATTGTACAAGCTATAGAATTTTTCAATCGTAGCCAATCTAATTAAACCGAGGGTTGTAACAACAAGCAGCTCTCAGCTCCCTGCAACTTTCCAATATTTCCATCGAGCAAGCTTCGAAACTCGGTTGCTACGGTCACTCTTACCCTGCGACATAAAAACGAGAATCAAGACGAGAACCGCAGACATTTGTTCCTGTCAGGAATAATTTCAAGGGGCTTTCGTGCAGGTTGTCCAACGCCTTGTGGACTGTTCATAGCGCAACTCGCACGTCGAACGAACTTCGTGCGAGTGGGTCGAATAAATGACAAGTTGTTTCAGTTCAACAATGTAGCGTGCTACTCGTTTCTGTCGTTTACGCGTCGAGATTTTCAAACAAAGCCGGGTCGTAGGATTTTCAAGACTGGCGAAAGAAACAACGTACCGGAAGTTCGAAGTACGTCCGAGGGTTCCGAACGATTAGAAGACACGCAGTTCGCAAGTTCAAGTTCCGAGCAAGCCGATATCGAGCCGGATCAGCCATCGGCCATCTAAAATTCAACGACTCCGCCGGCCACCCCCGCGGCCACCGAATATTCCCGCAGTCGGTATCCGTCGCTCCTCTCTCGTCCGCCGGTTCGCTTCTTAATCGCGCAACCAGACGAAGCCACTCGTGCATCATCCCCTAACAGATACGCCGAGGCAACCCCTCGAAGTCGTACCTTTAAAAGAAATTCGTCCTGTTGTCGCAGCCTCCGCCCCAGCGCCGGTTCGTTTCCTCGTTCGGCGATCCTGCCGAGATCACTCGATCCTCCCGAGATCTCTCGATCCCCCCTCCGTTTCGTACGCTAACAAACCGAGGGCGGGGGTGGGAACCTATCAGACACAAAGAAGCGCCCGTAAAGGAACGGCGCCTCTTTTTCGCTCGATTTCAGGTACGCATTATACAATAGCGGCGGAGCAAGCTCTCCGAGCTGATTTCTCTTCCGGTTGCGTCACGTGTGCACGCGCGCGCTACCGAGCTCGCGTTCCTTTAATTTCCACGGGTTTTTCTTCTTTCGCCGCGAGCATTGTTCCCGCGCTCGCCTGCTGCCGATCGATCGCGCTCGGTACGGTTAACGGAGAAAGCGGGGCTCGGCAAGAATGAAATCCGCGGATCCGCGACTTTGTTGTTGCTGGTCCGTGCTCCAGTTGCGCGATTCCGCGTATCCCGCGGAATCCGTTTGCCGCGAATTCCAGCGGCGCTGTCGGCCTCTTTGTCTCTCTTTGCCCGATGCGATGATTGTCAGTCAGCTGCCTTGCCTCGCGGTATTGGAGGAAGCGTTCTTGCCGCGCGACGCTGTCTTCTTTCAAACGATTCAACCGGACAGTTTCGAAGTGTAAGTGTTGTTGATAAGCTAGCCGGAATTTGTAAAGAAAATATTAATTATTGCTCAGCCAATTGCATCGATCTTGACGTCTTGTTACAAAAGAAATACGCGCAGGTCGATGTTTAGTCGAAACATTTTTCAAACACTGAAAGGGGTGTATTTTTCTTCTGCGAGTGTTTCGAACTCTGCCCTATTTGTACTCGTGCAATGGCTGTCTCTTTTTATTACTTCTCTTGTTGCCAAAGATCTTTCCACTGGTGTACATGAATAAATAAATTATATAACTCACAACCATTCTTTTTAACGTCTTCGATCAACTTAACACTTAATTAAATACTATCTTACGTTAGTATTTTCATTTTACATTGTGTTATTTTTTCTTGGTGCCCTTGGTTATGGCACTATCTACTTGTCGTTCCTACGGCGTAGTTTTGATTTCAGGATGTATTTCTAAATAATTTTCTAACGGCAAAAATGGCAAGCGGCAAAGAGTTTTTAGAAAGTTTATCCAGAGGTGATGTTAAGTTTGAGAACCTTGGTGAAGAGAGTGATGTTTCAAGTGATGACAATGAATATGGAATATTAATAAGATATATAATTGATTTAATAAAGTTTTATTGTAGTTACAACGTTTTTACCCTTAGCGGACGGCTAGCGGATATATCCGCCCAAGCGTGTTTGCCGTTGCGGACAGCTGGCGGATATATCCGCCCAAGCGTGTTCACTGTTGCGGACGGCTGGCGGATATATCCGCCCAAAATACTGCGCGCTCCAAAACCCATCGTCCACAGCGACGCTCTCCCATCTAGCGCCGCCGTCCGCAAAGGGTTAATTCCATACATTCGTGTTTATTTGATTCCCCTGAAAAATACCTAGAAACTAGGAA
>NW_027589850.1:0-5284 GCF_028453695.1 Augochlora pura
AATGCCTTATAAAACATCTGAAAATAGTTTTATTTATACATGAAATATAGTTTTATTATGTGCGTACGTTCCGATGTGTCATAATAGAAAATTCATCGTGGCGCCACGGACAATTCCTGTAAAATGGGCGTGGCATTCAACGTGTTAAATGAAACTTGGAAGAGTCTACTTAAGACAGGGTAGATTAAGCTGAAATTGTATAATAAGTCTGCACTATATTTTCTAAGAAGAAGAACGCGAGCGGATATATTGCGCAGCCTAACAGCACGCACGTTCCGTGAAAAATCACCGAAACGAGAAGGGGTCGTCGAAGAAGTGCGAGACCGAAGAATCACTTGTCGGAAACTCTTCCGTCAGAGCGACGCTACCAAAGCAACGAGCTCTCCGGCAGATCGTAGATCGCGCGAACCTTTCCCACAAAGAGCGAGCGAGAGAGAAAGAAAGAAAGGCGAACGCGCGCGAGGGGAGAAGGAATCTCTCGAATCGGCCGGCCGGCCGGTATTCTTCACGGTGGTTCTCCGCCATCGGTTTCCCACGTTGAGATATTCGCCGCGCGACATTTCTCCGCCGGGAACCGGTGGGACCGCGATCGAAACGTAAGTCTTGCGTGTACTCTTACGCACGCGTGCGTTCGCTTGCGAGCCGCGCTCTGCTACGTAGCATGCCAGACATTGTTACCCGAAGGCCCGCGGACAAAGCCGTACAACTGGTTCCCTGGAATACCTTCGTCTCTCGGCGCGGAGAGGACGCGTTACTCGAGCAGATCGGTGCGGCTCGGAGCGGAGAGCCGAGCGGAGCGTAAGCGCCACGGTGGCGCGTCGAGAAAGGGCCCAGACCGTGGCAGACTCAAGGCCCGTCCCGCGGCCTCCGCAACAGAATTTTCAGCCCGTTTAATTGGACGGGAATTCGAGTCCTTTTTCTGACCTCTCCCACCGTCATCCTCCACACGCCGGGCTCTCTGTTATGCGCGCACGACGAATATCGAGTTTCCTCGCGACACGGGCTTCTCTCGCGGCGAGAATGTCGCGCGAGTCAGCTGCTAACCTCGAGGGTTTGCTGCCGGGGCGGGGTGTTTTTCAAGCTGAATGATGGCTGCTGCCGCCGGTTTCTAGCGTACGCCACGCGAGGAATGCGATTATTGTCGGGAGCGATGGGTCTCGGGTCGGCAGACGCCGCTCGGTGCAGCTTCGGGGTCACGTTTCAGACGACACTGCACGCCTTTCACTAAATTTCTGATTTCAAGTGCCGTTGTTTGAACTCGTCTAATTTGGTTACCAGTCGTACGATTATAAACCTCGACTTCGCTGTTGGACACGGTTTCGTTTCTGCGTTCATTTGTTCGAGGGAGAAACTGTTCAATGCAGAAGGTAATACGCAGGGGGAAACAAAATAAAGTTTATACAAAGAAAATATTGTCAACCGACAACAAGTAGCGATAAATAGGATTAGAATAGGTCATTCCAAATTAACTCACTCGTTTTTGATTTCCAAAACTAGTCCTCCACTATGCGATATTTGCAACTCCCAAATAACGATAAAACACATTCTTCTAAATTGTTCCAAGTACACAGAACTCCGCGCTAAATACAAAATGAAACTAAACCTCCACGATAACCTTAATAACAGCAAACAAATAGGACAAGTTATCTCATTCCTGAAAAATTCAAGCCCATACAGTAAACTCTAATATTCCCAACTAAAAGTCGTCGCTAATAACCGCAAGTGTAGTTGACGTAAAATACTATTTAAAAAAAAATATTGTCGCTTGTAAAGATTATTAAAGCGGTTGTTGTACGATATGTATTGGCTTTATAATAATTTAATTTCGATAATAGTAAAGAATAAATATTTAACCAATGGGAAATAACAGTTTCCAACACACTTGATATACGTTGCCATTACTGCAATCAATAATTTCGTTATTATGCGCTTAAATATCTTCTTCTTCTATCATTTAAAGCCACGTACTTTTAAAACGTTCTCTCATGCGACACTCGCTAATTAATATTTATACCAAGTTCACAATTCTCAATAAAATAATAAAGATCGTTCGGTTGCATAAAATTATCATGGTTAATGATTCTATTGATCCAATGTTTAGATCCATGTGCTGCACGATGCTTTTTTCAAAATAAAATAGTGTTTGATTTCTTAATGATGCATAGAATGAGAACAATTGTATAATTACTGCGGATGAAATATAACTTATAATTACATTACTTGCAAATAAAATCTCGATCATTTTTCTCCTATTACGCTGTTTGAAAATTTATATTTTTAAAATAGAATCATATAACACAAAAACTTGTTACCGGATTGAAACAAACAAATAATACACTACATACACACTAATGCTTTTATATAAGCATTGAGGAAAAAAAAACGCAAGATCGAGTTGCAGTATTTTTTTGTACGACTTCACAAATCGAAATTAATAACAGAGTCAATGAAATTGTATTATATTATACAAATGTGTATGGTCTAACTTTTCCAGTGAAAAGTACGTTTCGCCAGAAAACGCTGCCATATAATATCATACTGTTGCGCTTTATTTATAAATCCTCCGCCGCGTTCGTCTGCTTTTATGCATGGAGCACCCACCGATGAATTGTTTAAAAACACCGGCCATTCGAACGGTGTATTAAAATTCGATAGAAATGCTTACGCGCGATCGTCCGTACAGCAAAATTCGCGGTGTTCAACGGTTCGCAATGAAGGTGGCACGAGCGATCATCGAGATATTTCGATGTTATTATTATTATTCTTTATTAACGGGCTAGTAAGACCCTTTTGTGTTATATAGAGGTTGTATATATACATAGTCCAGAATACATTTGACTAATATGAATTATAAATCATAATATAAGAGTGTGTCATGAATTAATTACAGAGTGTGTGTTTTAATGGCTAGAGTTGCTTCCTTTGTAAATTGGCTCAATGAATTGCCAAAGAAGTCGATTTTTGGACTAAGTTTATTTGCTGTTCCTAATGCTCTCGTTATACAATTTTGAGATCCTAAATTGGTTTTAAAGTAATCTACGTGAAATAATTCTTTTGAACGTATTGCTTTAGCAGGAACCTTTAGTTTCATCAGTTCTAGAATGGATGGACAATCGATTATTTGGTTAATAATTTTGAAAATGAAAAGAATGTTAAGTTTAAATAATCCGTTGCACGCGTAATTCGATCGAACCGTTGAAAGGACTCATCTATCGTGGCTCCCCCCCTGACTACGTGTCCCCGTTCCGCGTTTCGCTCGCGGAAATGTTAATAATTGCGAAATCGAATTCTCGTCGCGAAGCGTTTTCTAGTGGGCGATGATTTGTGCCCGGATCGTTTAAATGATCATCCGCGGCGCGGATAAATACTAATGAAACGCGATAGACAACGGCGCCCGGTGTAATTACGATTTACAATACGGGACGGGAATCTGAGGCCAGATAAAAGATCGCTATCAATTTCTCATTGCCCGACCGACGCTTTGCTATATCGATAACGTATGGCGCTCGGTGTTGCCCGGTAATCGAAGTTCATTCGATATGATTGCAATGCGAACGGGAAGCTCTGCGTTCGCGCTGAAAATTATCGATTCGGTCGCTGTAATCAGCCGGGCAACGGTTTGTTATTTTAATTTTAACAAATCCGCCGAATGGAAACCGATAGCGGCTGAAATAACTCTGTTCTTTTGTAAACATATTTCGTTTATTTCTCGCCGTAAATAGTCATTCTTGCGCGGTTTTAACCGCGCTCGTTGGAACGCTGAAAAGCAAGAGCAAAAACACGATATAATAAAGAAATATCACTGAGAAATTTATTCTTTTCGGTGACACAAATGGGTGGGATAAAGTCAACCAAAAAAATCGAACCGCGTTTAAAACTCGCCCGTTCAAATCAGGTTACAAAATAAATATTGTAAGCGATCTCTGCGATGGTCGTCGGTCAGGCGGCGCACTATTTATGTTTCCGAGATACGGAGGTCTCTGTTTGGGTGATGAGATGGTTCATCGAGGGGAGGAGGCCCCTTTTCCGAAGAGAAAGGGCAGTCGAATAAAGATCTTTGAGAAAGAAGCAGCCCACCTAATTCCTCACCTTGTGTCATCTACAATATATCAAATAAAACGTGTTGAATTTTAGTAGCACTTTAACACCCAAGCTACTTATTCTCTTTATTTATGTATAAACAACGTATCTAAACTTCGAAAAAGAATTAATAAATTAATTCCGACCACCACGACACCTATACATGTCCTGTATAAACTTGACACGACCGCAGAGATGGTTGACAAAATAAAACCACGAAGCAACGGGAGCCATGCAATAGAGCCATGTAAAAAAGTGCAGTACACATCGGGAAAGTGAGGAGACTAATTAAAAAAGTGTCGTTGCAACGTATGTATCTCGACTTTCGAAAAGGATTCATAGCAATTTTTAAGGGATCGTTCACGGTGGAACGGCGTCGCCCGAACCCGCGGTAAGGGCTCCGACCCGCCGATATGAATTTCTGTATCGAATTTCCGTGTCGTGGGATAGCCGCCGATTTTTATTCATGGCGTGGAGGGAAAACGGGAAACTTTCGAACCGGTAATTATCGGTTCAGCTGTTACCGCAGGACCGAAGGTCGTCCGACTCCGCTTATTAAAAATGTCGGATCGATTTTCCGAACCAGTGACGAAAGCAGCTGGCAGAACGAGATAGGCGGTTCCTGTTTCCTCGGCGCGGAAGCGATAGAGAGAGAGAGAGAGGGAGAGAGGGGGGAAAAAAGAACGACGACGAAGAAGACACACGGAGAAAAGGGCGAGCACGATGGGGAACACCCCTCGGTGGCTCCTCGAAGCGGAATTCATTCCGCTCGTACAAGGTGGAAGAGGTCCACGTAACCGTTATGACTTCGTGGCGTTTTATACGTGACGCAAAGGTTAACGGCACACCACGCCAGTGTTGCTACGTGTATTTAGCATTTGAATGGAGACGGTATTACGCGTACGGTAAGATCGTAACGATCCGAATGATCGATGCTTCCGTTTCAGACTCCGTCGGCAGCCTCGTTTCCGCGCGATACACTTCCTGCGAGACGCCAATCTTCCGCGTACTCGAATTTGATGGTCCTACGCCCGTGCTTCTGCTGTTTCCAAACAAAGCGATCGATCGGATCCAATTACGATCGGAGATAATGTTCCGATAATGATATAGTTAGTTGGTTACAGTTCCACGGTACTTTATTGATTTATGCGACAAATCACTCCGCGCGTCAATCGTCTTAACTCGATACATTGTGACACAAGCT
>NW_027589851.1:0-5280 GCF_028453695.1 Augochlora pura
CAGCCCGGTCCATTCGTCCAAACATTCTTTCGTCCTAAAACTAAACATATGGCGGAGACGTGGCGCCGGCTTGTCGCCGCCACAAAACCAATGTAAGGAATGTACAGCGTATATTACAACAATCTGATCATATGAAACGTAAAGAAATTCAGAGAAAGCCACCCTTAATAAAGAAACATATTGCTGATCAATTGGTGTTTGTCAAAGAGCACATTAGATGGAAGAAGAAGTGAAAGAAAGTGCTTTTTACCGATGAAAAAGGATTTACTCTCGATGGACTAGATGGTTGGTCGTATTATTTTCATGACCTTAGAAAGGAACCGATATTTCAAGTTTTATGTCAGATGAGAGGAGGAGGAATCATGGTTTGGGGAGGAATTTGATATAAAGGGAAAACAAATATTCGTTTTATCAATGCGAAATTAAAAAGCACTGATTGTATAAAACTAATTGATGAAGAAATTGCAGCAAATGCGGAACGAATTAGTGGAGATGCCGTCATCCTTCAGCAATATAATGCATCGGTACATACGGCCAAAGCGGTAAAAGAATATTTTCAATCAAATAATATTCAACTTTTACCTTGGCCGGTGAGATCACTAGATTTGATTATTATTGAAAATATCTGGGGACAGTTATCTCGTAATGTCTACAGAAAATGTAGACAAAATTCATTCATTTAAAGAGTTCAAAGCCGCGATTGAAGAAGGTTGGAACGCAATTTCGCGTAATTATTTAAAAAAATTATTTTAAAAAATTATTCAAATCACTACCTAGGAGAATGATAGCAGTTTTAGAAAAGAAAGGAATGTCTACACATTATAGAAATTGAATAAAACATTAAAATGAAATAAAAATCATATTTTTTCTGCATGTGTCCCATCATATTGTCGTACTCGTCTCTTACATAAACAAATATAATTCCTGTAAAAAGACGTAATCTGTGGCTGTTTCCTCACGTGTTAATAAAGAATAACATGAAAAATTTTGGGATGTCCTATCATTTTGTCGCGCAGTGTAAAAGGTTAAATATGTGATCCTAGTGTCTAATAAGTGTATCGAGTTGGAATTCTCCCTCGATCCCGGAAGATTTGCAGGTTGATATTAATAACCAAGAAACCAGGACCTGATAAACAAGAAGCATGGCGCCCGATTTGTATTTTGTCAAATTGGGCTAAGGCGTTCGAAAACTGCATTAAAGCTAGGCTCATGCAGATTGTTGAGAATGCTGGTGCAAATAGTTTGTATAGTAAGAAAATCCCGAAAATCGCGGCGACACGCGATCGCATTGAGAAGACCACGTGTAAAGAAAACGTTTCGCTTCCTCTCGTCCAGTGCAATAAAGAAGTATTCTGTGTGTTTTCCGAGCAATTATTTCCCCGTTAATTAGTTCGAACAGTTTAAATTCGCACACAGATCTCCTTCGCTGAAAACCAATTTGGATTCTGTAAAGGTAAAAGTACAGTAGACGCGTCACGCAAGCTCTTAAATCTGTGGCTGTCGGCAAAAAGAAGAGATCTCCATTGCATCATGGTCGCGCTAGATGTAAAAAACGCATTCAACTAAATCAGGTCGAGTAATATAAAAAAAGCTCTAAAGAAAAAGATCTCTCTTCGTCTATTTAACCTAACCCCTTGCACTATACCGACGAGTCAGTCTCGTGATAAAGACTTCATGTAAGATTTACTAAATATGAATATTATTAATTCCTTCTAAAATGAAATACATTGGGCGAATTTTTGGCAAAATCATGTCTAGGGACCGATTTTTATATTTACTAAAAATATTACATTTGAATACCAATGACATGCAAAAGCAAATTTTGATAGATTATATAAAATTCGGAAAATCTGTGGTATGCTTAGACGAAGCTTCAATAATGCGTTATATCCCGTCGATAATTTATGCATTGACGAAAGTTTGCTGCTATATAAGGGCAGATTGACCTTCAAACAATATCTCCCATCAAAGAGAAATAGATTTGGCATTTGATGACTTTATAATTTATGACGGATCCCTCGTCAATAATACGCAAGTGAAAATATTGAAAAATCCGGGAATATCGGTATTCAGCTACTAAGACCATATTTAAATAAAGGGCACGCAGTGTATGTTGACAAATGGTACGCGAGTCCAGCACTGTTTATTTCTTTACACACAAATGGTACTAACACCTGTGACACAGTGAGAAAGAGACGCAAGGGTATGCCAAGAATGGAAAAAAAAATGAAAAAAGGCGAAGCGAGTTTCTGGTCGTCGCAATATTTGCTGGCCATGAAAAGGTATGATAAAAGGGAGGTGCATATGCTGTTGACTTTCCACATCGAAGAATTTGTTAACACAAAAATTCATTATCGCTCGGCGGAAATGATCAAGAAACCAAAGTGTGTCGTGGATTACAGTCCTTCTATGAGAGCCGTGGATAAAACTGATATGATAATAAGCAACATTAATTTCCCCCAAAAAATATGAAATGGTATAAGAAGTATTTTTACCATTTATTGGATCTATGCATATGGAATGCCTACTGTTTATATACACCCTGAAGAAAAAGATAGCACAGGCGTGCTATCTTTAATTTCTGGAGTTATAATTATGGTACAGGCAATGTGTCATTGATACAGAAAAACTACCTCCTACTAATATGTAAACACTATTGTAGGATTTTCCACGCGCTTCTCTCGATAAACTAGCAAACTCTCACACAAAGATCTCCACCACACAAAGTCGAAAACATACCGCGCTTCAATCGTGCCGCGTCTCAATCACACCGCTGTCCCCAAACATGCTGCGATCGATTATACCGCGTCTCAATCGTACTGTGTCTTCAACCGCACCGCTCGTTCACACTACACACATCCTACACTATCTGTAGTGGAATTTCTACGAGATTTTCTCTTAGGAAGAATGGAAACACACAAATAGACAGAGACAAAAAGATAGCACACTCAACGTTTATTTTGATTTTCTTCAATACAATTTCGCGAGGTTTAACCCTCCTAGTACCGAACAACGATATATCGTTATTGGCTATTATTTTAAAGATAGTTTTCTTAATATTTTTATTAAACAACAATTTCATTTCTTATTTCTTCTCCCCTTTTGAATTTGTTATTTATCAGGCTTTTCGAAATTCTTGCAATTTCTATCCGAAATTTTATCGATCGTTGAACGAGTTTTAAACATTTCGCTCGGGTGCAGACTCTTTTGGCCGGTGCTAAGAGGGTTAAGGAAGTTAATGTGGTCAGTCGGTGTTCACTGTTTCTTGATTTTGATATCTGTCGCACTTCGTGATGGGCCGTGGTAAAAGATTATTTAACAGTGACATAAACGCAATTCTTATTTTTTGAAAACGGAAAGTAACGATTACAGAAATTGCGAAAGAAATTGGTCGAAGCAGAAAAGCTGTATATAACGTATTAAAATGTGTGGATAACTACGATAAAAGGAAAAGCACTGGAAGGCCAGCAACCCTATCGCACCGTGACACAACACTAGCCTGGTATGACACATAGTTATACATCCATGTTCATTTTTGCGACAGTCATACTGACGACAGTCATCCTTTCCCTAAATATTTTCTATTTTTCCTCTGTTTCTATCTTATCTCCAGCCGCTAAAAACTCTCACCACCTACTGACTCATTCTTGTACCTTGATCTCTGAGTCATCCATACCCCTTGAACTCCGAATCATCCTCGCCCTATCTCATCTCCACTACTCTTAGTTTGTCCTTTTAAAAGGGACTAAGTCGACCCTGTAGACAGACATTTTGGCTAAGCACTCTTAAACCGAACACATCTAAAAAAAACACCTAGTCTTACAATCGTATACTCAGCGTAAGAAGACGACCTCGCCACACATCGAAGACCTATAATAAAATCCCTCTCAAAATAAATAAGTGTTGCATTAATTTCCACAATCGGGAATACAACAGCTTTCGGTAAGGATAAAAATTCGAATGTGCATTACGTTCGCGTGATTTCTGCCGAAAAGTAACTCTAGTTGTGCTGTGCTTTCTCTGAAATAAAGTCTACACGCTCCGCTCGGCCTGCACTATTACTGTGCTCGAGCTGTGAGTTTGTAGTGCCGTTACGAGCAATCAGGTGATAAGCGAACAGTCCCAGTTCGGCCCGTCCTGTACTTTTACAGTGCACGTGAAGAACGATCGGGTCACTTTAACAATCTTTCCCTGACTCGCTAGACAGTTGAATTCGATTTGAGCAACTGTCTTGCACTTCAGTTTGTATTGTAGTATACGGCGTCCGGCGAGGACCAACGAATAGTTGTGGTCCCGCTGTGTGGTTTCTCTTGGGTGGATTCACGAATAGATGGGTCCATCCAGGGTTGTGGGAACGTAACGTTCCACACCCACGCTAGGCAAGCTGTGGGAGGTGTACGACCTACCCTTGTCTAGTGATCGAGCTCCGGCAGTTGTTAAACCACGGCACTGCTCAACGGGATGTATTGGGCTTGGCATGAAAGATGCAGATCCTAGAAGTCTCCGCTCTCCCCGTTACTCCTCGAGGCCCGTGCACCTCGGAATAGGAGTGAGAGTTTCGATCAGAGAGCCAACGTCGTGTCGTTCATGGAACAAATCTGCTGTTCCTTTCCTTGTCTTTCCAAGGAGGCATCGGTGCGGCCAAACAGCTGGCTCACTCGGTACGGTTTAACGACTGAGTGGCCCCCCTTCTCGCTGGAACACGCGTTTCGCTGCTGACCAGCTGAGATGGATAACAAAATAGCTGATTAACATCTTTATTAGTTTTGTTGGTGGCTCCGGCCAATATTTCTTATTTCCACTACATCAACGATGATAATGATAAGAAATTATAAGTGTTGTCTTTTGTATAACTTTCTTATGTTTTTTCAATCTGGGCACGCCGGTCACCGGTGGCCTCCATGGCGTCACAGCCAAGTTAGGTGCCGGTCACCGGTGACCCCCGTGGCATTCTACCTGTTAAATAACAGATATGTTAATTAAAAATGTAATTTTCTCATAACAAGAGAAAATGGACTTACACCACTTTCAAAATAAACGGTCCAATTAAAAAATCAAATTTGATTGACTCAATAAATGTAAAAATAAAGAAACGAGAAAATAAGAAAACGAGAAGAAACGAACAATAGTTTCTGATTTGACTTGTACGTTGGACGTGCGAACCGTCGCTCCTCGTTTATACATTGTTTATTGATACAAAAGTTGTTCCTTATATCAATGTTATATATCATATTGTGGCGGCGACAAGCCGGCGCCACGTCTCCGCCATGTGTTTAGTTT
>NW_027589852.1:0-5275 GCF_028453695.1 Augochlora pura
GGAGGAAAAGTAAGGTTATACTGCCAATTTCGAGCTTTTAAGCAATTATAGCATTATACTTTTACTAAAAACAATATCAGTCTCATAGGAATTTCATTTACTGCATTTTCAACTTTTACCACGTGTTTTTCGTGCAAGTTAACAATAGTGAAAAAGCGCGAAAATAACATCAATTTTGCCTTTTTAAAAAATTACAATTTTTCTTTTCATTACGCCTCAATTATTTAACAATCCTCCTGGTACATTATCAAAATTATTCATCGACTGTCTTAACAACTAGCTCCAGGATGGGTCCAGTCTGTTAATGGCGGCCCACTGGTCAGAAAGCGGGCCCGAACGTTTCTCAAGACAGCCGACAGACTGCATTAGCAATAAAAGTCGCATACTGCTGACCGGGCTCGGCTCTCTCGCGCCGCCGAAATTATCAGGGCGCGAAAAACTTGCCCCCTTTCTGTCCTTCTGCCGGCCCGGCCCGACTCGGCCCGCCCCGGTCTTTGTCCCGGGCGTTGCCTGCAATTTTCTTTGATGCCTGGCGGTGGGCAGGATCGATATGACCGTTTCGGCGATCCCACGATCCTCGATCGTTATTTTGCAGTCGGTATAACGTAAGAAATATTATGGTATGAACATTACTGTTTTCAATAAAAATGTAAAGCTGCTTTTAAAATTGAAACTGATGTTATAACTGTATTCAAACCTTGGCTAATTACCGTACTCTTTTAATTACTGTACTCGAATGAAAAGCACGTGGAAAGGGTTGAAAATGTAGCAAACGAAATTTTCACGAGAATGATATTATTTTTAATAAAAACGTAAAGCTTATAATTGTTTAAAAGGTCGAAGTCGGTGGTGTAACCTGACTTTTCCTCTGCTGTTGTTAATTCAAACGAAAGGACGCGGGCAGAGTTGAAAGTGTAGCAAACGAATATTAATGAGAATGTTACTGCTTTTAATAAAAGTGTAATGCTTATAATTGTTTAAAAGGTCGAAACTGGTGTTATTACCTTACGTTTCCACTGCACTGTTGTTACGTTTACACGATGGATCCAAGATCTACCAATGATTAGTTCTAAATACGTGTCATCGAGCCTCATCCCGTCGTTAATGAAGCTACGACAAACTCTGCAAAGAAAACGCGTTATTCCTCTGCGTCGCACCGTCGCGCGTACCGCGTCGATTCCGTGGCAGCAAGGAAGCTGTTGCGAAACGTTTAATTGCGCGGCCGGTTTTCCCGCGGCCTGTGTGCGATCCCGATAGGCACGGGGTCCCGGCGTCGGTTATCGATCAAAGCAAAGTCGAGACAGAGAGTGGCCGGGCCGGGTTGCTGCTGCTGCTGCTGCTGCTGCTGGCCGGCTGGCTGGCTGGCAGGGGCGACGTCGGCTGCAGGGCAATTCGCAGCAAGGCGTGGTCTTTTCTCTCCGTCCGTTAATCTCCTGCGACCACTCTAATCGCGGCAATTCGCGTCTGCCCCGATCCTATCGGGCGCCGGGCAATGCTCGCGGGAGCGCAAGAGTCCGGTGACCGATAGAACCGGCTAATCGTCGGCGAATACTAATTACACACCTCTAATCACCAATTCCGCGAAACGGCGCGCCACGCTGGTTCGCCACGAATTTACGACGGACTCGATAATTCCTCCGGACCCCGTCGTTCCCGCCGTGTGAGAGAGCCCGGGGAGAGAAAGACGCGGACGGAGGGAGGGGGGCGGGGAGAAAGATTAAAGAGAGAGATGGAGTGACAGAGAGAGAGAGAGAAAGATGCAGACACAGAGAGAAAGAGAGAGAGAGTTGGAGAAAAATATATACAGGGACTGAGAGAGGTACACAAAGAAAGAGAGAGAGAGTGACAGAGAGAGGGAGAGTCCAAGAGAGACAGAGAGAGAATTAAGGAGGGAGAGAGTCTAAGAGAGAGACAAAGAGAGACAGAGAAATTTAAGAATAGAGAGAGAGTTAAGGAGAGCGAGAGAGAGAGAGTTAAGGAAAGAGAGAGTCAAAGAGAGAGAGAGAGAGAGAGAGAGAAAGATCAGACAGAGAAGGAGACAAGATTTTCAAGGGTGCTCCCCGTTCAGTAATCGTTGTCCGTCAGATAAAAAAAGGGGGGGGGGAGAGGCCCAAATGGGAGCAAAAAGAAATTCCCTTTAGCCGCGTTCTCTTGCGTCCTCTCTCCGTCGAACCTCCGTGTCCGGGATCTTCGTCTCGGCTGGTCTTGCTCCCGCGCCGAAAGTACGTTCATTATTGACACGACTCACCGTTAGGCTGAGGCTTGTTGCACTCTCTCTCTCTCTCTCTCTCCCTCTTGCTCTGCGCCCGAGCCTTTAGCACTTCTCCGCTTTAATGATGGCGTTAATAACGCGCGGCGGAACGCTTACGTGCCAAAGGATACGAGCGGTAGAGGCCCCAAGAGAGAGAGAGAGAGAGAGAGAGAGAGGGATGCTGTCGCAGGATACGGGCGAACCGGTGTACGCGGACTTTATTACTCGCTGTCGGAGGCTCTCTCGGAGGACCGTAATAACCGGGCCGCTTACTCACCTGAAACAGGAAAAAGTTTGGGAATTAATTGATTTATCGAGCCGCGGGAGCCGGGGCACGGGCTAAGAACCCGGCCCGACCGCCTTCTTTCTCGAAGGTGGGTTGGGGGCGGTGCGGCGGGAGAAGGACCGGTGGAGAGACGCGAGCAAAGGACACGCGGTGTTCCTCAAGGCTGTCCGGTTCCACGGGAAGAAAAACGGGCCGCGGGGCGAATAATTAAAAAGGAGGGAAGAGGAGCACGCCTTACGGGGGGGAGAAGCCTCTTCTCTCGATGCCACTTAAGCCGCGCGCGGCCCTCTCTCGTTAGGCTACCCTGTTTTCGCGATAGAGGCGAATTTCTTCGGCCGGGACCGTGCGACCGTGCCTACCGCGATCCTCGCTTCATTATTCGTCGTAACGGCGTTCCAGTTACGGTCGCCCAGACTCGTTCCTGTCTTCGACCCGGGGACGCGTCTTTCAAGGGTTTAGTTCGCAAGGATTTTTTCGTTTTCAACGCGACGACGAAGGCGACGATATTCACAGTCTTTTAAAAAATTATATAATTATGTGACGTCCTAAAAACGTCTATATTACGTCTGTTTTAGGTCTGGATGTATTACGCCCTAAAATGGACGTTTTTAAGCCGTCTTTAAGATGTTGTCTGTTTTAGGACGATTTTAAGAAATGTTAACGACGTCTCAAATTGAAAGTTCTTAAAACATATCTTAAACCATAAATAAACTTAATAATATGTCTTTTAGACGTCTAAAAGACGTTCTAAAGACGTTTACAAGACGTTTACAAGACGTTTACAAGACATCTGAGAGACGTAGAAAGAGTATCAACAGCCATCAAAATGACATCAAAGACATCGAAGAGATGTCTAAAAAATTTCTGAAAGACGTCGAAAAGACGTTGAAAAGACGTTGAAAAGACGTTGAAAAGACATTGAAAAGACGTTGAAAAGACGTCAAAGATCGTCGAAAAGACGTCTAAAAAACTTCATGACTCATAACACAAGACGTTCCTAGGACCTCCCTAAGACGTTCACAGCATATTCCAAACGTCTTAAAGACGTCTTAAAAACGTCCTCGTGCTATCTACCTTCTTTCATTCCAACATACTCTACCACAAAAATCGTATAAAATAATATCAGTCTATCGTTTAGCGTTCGGCAAACCCCATCGTTAAATAATCGACTCCCCTCGTCGACTAGAATATTCACCGTTTATCGTTTTAATCGAAAAATCCGGCGGCCGTCCGGCCGGCGTATTTCCCGACAATTTGGCTAATCAAAGTCGGATCCAATTATGATAAGTCATTTTTAATCCTACGGCGAACGGCGAGGGCGTACTTTAATTCGCGTTAACCGGCGGGCGCGCAGCGTTGACGCGGCAGGCGAGCGAGCGGCGGACCCCGGACCGCGCGATATCATCCTATCGGGAGAACACGGGCCGGTAATAGCGTTGATATTAACTAGGCAAACGATCGAATAGAGTCATCGTATCGGTCGCGCGAGCGGGCCGCCCGTGTGTGCGCGCCGCCGCCGCCGCGTTAAAGTTTGCACGTCGGAAGGTGGACCCCCCCCGGTTCAAGTCCCCCCCGCCTACCCCCCTCGCCATTATGACTCCCGCAATTCCGGGCGAAACACACTGTCTGTTTGATGCAGCGAGCTAATTCGCCGCTTCCGAGATAATTTCCTGGAAATACCGCGCGCCATCCAGAGAAGCCGGGCGCCGCGTTATTCAAAGGGAACCGATTCGCTCTTCTGCGTTGTTTAGCGGGACGAACCGCGCGCGCGCGCATATATACCTCCCTACTCCGCGCGCGCTTAAGCACGGCAAAGCAATTACCTATGCCAAAGACCCTGTTCATTAAAACAATTAAGTCGGAATTTTACGTTCGCCTCCGTTATGAGATGGATGGACTATAGTTGTGAAGCACGCTATAGCCATTTTTATTTTAAATAAAATTAATCAATTATATTGTCCATTGTCAAGTTATATTGTAATTACTAAATTATATTGTAAATCTTGAAATTATATGGTAAATCTTGAAATAATATTGTAAATCTTGAAATTATATTGCAAATCGCTGAATTGTCTTGTAAATTGGCAGATTCCATTACGAATCGACGGATTACGTTGTAAATCAACGTGACATAGATCCTTGCGTATCACCGTCGATAAAACCGGGTTGCTCGTCGTCGCTTTGTCTTTACGGGTGAAATATTTACAAGGCCGGCAGATTTTATTGCTCGGAACGGGCACGACACCGGCCACGGGAATGCGACGAATCGCGCGGACGTTCGATTTTCTAACGAACGCCCCGGCTAATTAAGATAAAGCCGAATCGACGGCGCGATTAAAAGCCGGCCGGTGCCGTTCGACTCCGCGATAGCGTTCCACGAAAGCATGCGACGATAAATAGTCTTACCGGGAATCACGTTCGCTGACATTCCTCGCGAAAAGAATTAAATCCTGTTCCTTTTTTCTGTGCATGCGATTTCGGGGCAGTTTGGATAATTGCTATTTGATCGCCGTTCGATTTTTAAGGGGAACTTGAAAAATTGCGCTGTTTTTTGTTGTTTATAAAGTAATAAAAAGCACTGTATAATGATTGAAGATATATTATAAATCACTATAAATTATAGCGACTGTGTAATAATATCTTTACATAATAATATGTTTACAGGTAATGATTTTGGAAAATTGGCTGATCAATTTTTGTGTAAATTGTTGCACGACTTTTTTCAAAATGAGAAATTG
>NW_027589853.1:0-5271 GCF_028453695.1 Augochlora pura
CGGAAATGTGTCGTGTTGTATTGATAATGGAGATTTTTCTGATCGATTATGGGAGGTATGATGTAAATTAATGATTATGTGGGGTAGAGTAGAGTAAATTAAAGGGTGTTTAAGTCATCAGTTCAATCTTTTACGAATTGTTTATAAACTAGAAATGTGTAAAGTTGCTGCAATTTTCCTGACACTATTTTGTAGAAGTGTGTCGTGTTATTTAAAATAAAGCTCTTTGCAATCGATAATAAGTAGCATGACAAATATTAATGATTCTATGGGGTAAAGCGGAGTAAATTAAAGGGGGTTTCAGTCAACAGTTCGATATTTTGCAAATTGTTTGTAAACCAGAAACGTGTAAAGTCGCTGCAATTTTCCTGACACAATTTTTCGGAAATGCGCCACGTTATCGACAGCTTTTTCCGATTGATTGTAAACAATACGACCGAATAATTTTAAGTGATCGGTTCGATGATTCGAATTTTGCGGAGGGACACGCTGCGCAGAATAATTTTCTACTCTCTAATTTCACTCCCGTCGAATATTTCCAACGTTCTCCGACGGCAAACAGCAAAAGCATTTAATTGCGAAAGCGTAAAAATTCGGCGGCAATTGAATGAACTGACGGGAGTCGCGAAACTGAACGCAATTAGGGCAGATTGAGGAAATGAATTTGAATTCGAGGCTCTCTGAATCAAGGAGCTTTAAATGGGAAGCGAATGAGAGAGAGAGAGAGAGAGAGAGAGAGAGGCGCGGACGGCTCCCTGAAAATCTTGAAATCCATTGTTTCCCGCGAGAATAAACTTTCTTTTCCGTCTTCATTTGCGCCCTTATTGTTGCTAGCATGGGTCTTATCTTCTTGCACGTTTCATTTGAGACTATCGACTCTCCGCGTGATAATGCCATGGAGAGAAGGGGAGAAAGAGAGCGAGAAGGAGCGAGAGGCTCGAGGTGCTGAAGGTGCAACCAATTTAAACTTAGCAGATGGCTAGGGCGTTTTCTCTGTCTACGTCGCTGCAACGAAAACTTTTTCAATTTCAACGAAAACTTCTAATAAGGTAAATACATAACTTGCACCGTGTGTATGCATGATACGCATTCCACCCGCATACACTGCGATTAACGCCTCGCGAGAACGATCGAGACACGCCGATAACTATACACACATAGAACGGCCAAGTGAGATCGATTTCGCTCCCTCTCACCGGCGAGCTCTCGATTTTTTTTTCGAGACCGAGCTACTCCGACCATCGTTTCGATATTTTACCGGCTTGTTTACCTGTGTTTCACGAATTTACTCGAATATTTCCGAATAAAAATATCCAGTCCGTACGAAGTTGCGTTACAAATTTATATTGCAATGGATTTTTCGTGCGAATATAATTGGTAATGGATATTTAGTAGACAATTATATTCACTTCCATCATGTTAGCTTCTGCTGTAAATTGGATTAAAGTTTATTGTAATTTGGATAAAACAATAATTCGAATGAAAATCCATCGGAAGTAAAATTTAAATAAATGTCGATTGGAATTACGATTTGGATGAGAGTCCATCAGAATTACGAGCTGGATAAGAATCCATAATTACGATTCGGATAAAATTCCATCATAATTACAATTAAAATATAAATCAGTGGCAATTATAATTGAAATAAAAATCCTTCACGTTAATTATTTATATAAAAATCTGCTACAGTAATAATTTAAATAATAACGATAATATTATACATATACAAGAAATAAAATATCCTAATCCCGAATTGAGTTAACTCTGATCGGTTTTGAGGTCGAATTGCGGCTGAGAAATTGGAACAATAATATAGAGCACGGATCTGGGAGAGTGGCGCGGCAATGCGAGACCCCGCAAAAGAACTCTCGTTAGGCGTCCCGGGTTAGGTGGAGAGACAGAGAGAGAGAGAGAGAGAGAGAGTCGGTTTTCCCGGGCGCGCTGTCAGCTCATCGAATGCTCGTGAGGATTCCGCTTGTCCCTGTTGAAGAATCTCGCGCGGGTGCGCGCGCGATAATGTAAAGCCGCTGGTGGAGCCTCGACAAGAGAAAGATAGAGGTCGTCGTCTGAAGTAGAAACGCCGGGGAAGACTTTATCTAAACACGGCGGAGTGTCTCGTGATGAATCACCGGCTGGCCTCAGCAAGAGAAGCCGGGCCGCCGCGCCGCGACGCGACGCGACGCGATCCCGTCGACGATCACTCGAATGCACTTCCCGGAGAACTATGTGGCCCTGATAGCGATAACAGCCAGCCGCACCAGCCATTTTCCCGCCTTTCTAGCCTACTCCTGCCTACTTCCAGCCAACTTCCAGCCGGCCGACAAAATGCCCTAAACGCGCGCGTACCCGAACGCCATCGAACTCTCCCGATTTTCGAGAAATCGCCGAGGGTTCGCGACGCTGTTATTTGCCACGGAAAAAATCGCAGCGCGACGTATCCCCGCCCTCGTTTCAAAGCGCGTGGTTCTCTACCTTCGAATCGCGTTGTTCGATTTTTATTTCCGTTCAAAGTTCTGTGTGCGTTCGGAGAGGATCGAAACTCGGGGGATGTTTCACGCTGGAAAATTCGCCGCGCATTCGAACGACCGTGGTGAACTTTGGACAATTTTATTTTTTTAGCGAGTTTCGAATGGATTTGTAGGCTAGAGGGTGCTCTTTGAAACGACGCCTCAAAAGTTGCGATGCGATTTTTTTTTGTCGACTGTTTTACGGGGCCGAGAAGTGGGACGAGTTTTCGAACTCGTTTCGCCGGGGGGGGGGGGGGGGGGCGCTAATTTTGGGATCCGATCGAGGCGATTACTTTTTTTATTGTCGTTTAGAAGGCTCGGACTGTTGCTGAAATATTTTTTGCAAATAACTTAGTTCACGCGGAGCATCGTAATGAATTATAATGATCGAATACTTCTGTAAATAAATATAGAACATACAGTAAAATGAATCTCAAGCGTTGATTTCCACATTTACTTCCCTTTAAAAGCGACGAATAAATAGATAAATAACTAAAGACAGTGAACACGGTAAACGCGACGATTACGGTGACGATAAGACAAGTGTCGCCGATCTGCGGCGCGTTAGGATGCGGCCAATTTTTCCCGTTCGGGTGCCGGCGATCGAGCCGGAATCTGTCCTCGAGTTTAGTAAATCTTGGACCGTGGCTCCCGGGCAAAGTTTCGGCGGGAAACCAATCCCCGTGGCGGAACTGCGGACATTTTTTAACGGTCCGGAGAAGTTTTCGCATTACTCCGTGACGTGGGCTAAATAAATCCCGCGGAACGACATAAATTGTCTAGGAGGCGGCGAGTGAAAGTAGTTTTCCCGGGGGCGATTTATCGGCGCGGGGGGGCGGGGGGTTCGCGCGCCGGCCGGCAGTCGAAACCTCAAATCCCGGGGCTGCGCAGCTGATAAATTAGGGAGATTATTAGGAACAAGCTGTTGCGAGGACTGTTTCTTGATAAACGCCCGCCGGGCTTGGCTTAGACGCGTCTTAAGCCGCGATCGTAATGGTAAGCCGTGAGCACGTGCCCGGCGTAAGTCGCGGCATAAGGTCCTACATAGTTCTGTTACGTGCTTATGGTGTTTCATTAGAACCGCAGTCCTCCCTCCCCGCCCAGCCGCCTCCTCGGTCGCGAAAACTCCCGTTTACTTCGTCAGGAAGTAACGATTGCCCGTCTCGAACCGAACTGATGCGATTGCGCTGAGAAACTGAGATGGCTCCGTCGAAATACTTGGATGAAATAATCGTTTTTCAGGAAATGTAAAGAATTCTATATATTTATGGAATATACAGAACTCGTTCGAATAATTAATTTATAATTAATTTAGGTAGATATTTGTTTAATAGAATTCTTTGTGTTACGGCTACATGTATTTTACCTAAAATTGATCTAGAATATTTGATTACATTGTAAACGATTATATTAGACAGGTGATTCAACCAAATCTGTTCTGCGATGATATGAACTGATAAAAAAGAAATCATTCGATGTTTATTCTAGCTGCGAATATTTTATTTAGGACTTTGTCTAAAATATTTTGATATAACTTGATTATTTTACCTAAAATATTTCATATAAAGCAATTACTTCGTCTAACACTTTTTGCACGAAGCAATGATATTAGAATTATTATAACTATATTATACTTAAATGTACTCTTTGAGTATTCCATCTAAAATAATTCGCCTAAAATAACAACATCGACTAAGACGCTTAATAAAAGCTAATTACTTTAACCGCGAATATTTAAAAGAACAATCTTATCCAAGATATTCGATTTAAATCAATTACTTGAACGAAGTGTTCGCTGAAATGAACTCTTCGGCGGAAAGAATTGATAAAGTATGGTATAAAGAAAATTGTCAAATCTTAGGGCGCAAGGTGGACGAAATTAGAGGGTGGTGGAAGCCGGGTCCATGGGGTCGGAGGAAGCCAGGATTCTCGAGATCAAGGTTCGGCCACACCGGCAACTTTTATCCTTCTCAGGCGGGAACTCGATCGAAGCCGGCCTAATCACGCGGGTCTGGTCCGCAGCTCAAGGAGTTGTTGGCGGCAATATTAACTTTGATATTGGATGGCGTTAAGAAGACACACAGCCAATAACTTCTGCCTCCCCTTCCGGCTCGGCAACACCCACCCGGTAGGAGCACGCCGCCTCACGCTTCTCAATAATCGCCGGGACACATTACAATAAGAGCAACAGTGTCTAGGTTCCGTGCACGTACGCGGTACGTGCGTGCTAAATGTGTATGCGTTCCACGGATATTGAACTGGCCCTGTTGGCCGCCATATTGCCGATCCGTGACAACCTTTCTGTTTCTCTTCCGCCAGCCTCGAGACTCCGGAAAACTCTACCCGTGGATGGATCCTTCTCGAATCATTCACAGGTGACAATACCATTTCCGGATCCAACAATTACAAAGTAATGTAATCGTCGAAAAAAAAATGTAATCGTCGTAGTGCAATATTAGAACACAGCATATAGATATTTTTATAGTTATTTCAATGAAATCAATTTTTGTAATCATGTTTCGCGGTTAGTTTCAATTTTTATCCGAGGCAGTACTTTACGGTAGTTTCAAGAGCCTGTATTTTTTAAACAAATTAAAAGTGGACGAAGCGATGACATAAACCTAGCCTAATTATCATCATACTACGTCCCTGAAAATTGTCAATAAAATCTGTCGTTAACAAATGGATAAACAAACATCGTTTATAGTTCTTACTCCTTGACAAAAATGAATATCGACGAAACTTTACGATAACTTCAACTTTT
>NW_027589854.1:0-5268 GCF_028453695.1 Augochlora pura
AAATATATAGTAAATATATTTACGTTGCATAAAGATGCAGAATCAGGAATTAAAGCACGCCGCATTTTTTCATTTCACCGTGCCCGGTCCGGCAAAAAGGCAGCGCAGTCGCATCGCCGGCGGGCGTTAAAGGAGATTAGCGCAATTTGCGGCGAAGTGGAAGAAGATGTAGATCGTCTAGAGCAGTCTCTTGCGGTAACGGGTTGCGATATTACTGTAATTTGCGGTCGGGGATATTTTCTTCACACCCTACCAGTCTTTCGGATTGAATGCCGAGAGCTCGTGAAAAGATGCGATCGTACGCTCTTCTATATAACAATGTTGCCACCATTGTTCCAAATACGCTACAATAATATTTTGAATAATAATTATTAATATTGAAATTTCATAAATATTAAGGAATAAAAGTAAGTGTTCATAGAGAACAATTATAACAATAATAATTGTTATTATTCTATAGATTCTATATATAGTTATTAGATTCTATTATATACATTTTGCAGCTTCAATATAAATATATAAGCAGGCAATATACATATAGCATAGCAGCAGGTACAATTCTCGCGCGTTCGCCTTTTATTCCCAACAATTTCCGTTAATAACTCGTTAACAAATTCGCGGATTGCATTTCGGCAAAGGAAACAGTTACTCTAAATGGCCCCAGAAACCCCTCCCTTCCCTCAGTTACAATAATTTTTATACACTCTGCGTAATATCCCAGAATTGCTTCGTTTTAACCTTACCTAAGGTAACTTCACGAAATCTTGTTTCCATCTACGTCTCAGTTAATTAATCTTTTTAAATGGTATTATAAATAATCTCCAGGTGGTATAGGGATATAAAATACAACGTTGTAAACCTTCGAATAATTTTCGCGGTCCTATTTCGTAGATGCTAAACGCAGGTCGATGCTGGCGAGCGGGGGAAGATCCGGATCCGGCGTCCACGGTGGCGGCGGCGCGGGATGTTTCCCAAGCAGGCCGCTGTTTAGACTGTTTAAGTCACTCAGGCCTGCGACATATTTATTCATGCGCCGCGTGGGTACCGGTATGTAAATGCGAGGTTACGGAGCGGCGACGACGACGACGGTGTTCCGCGGCAGCGAGCCGGCGCATCCCCCCGGCCACCTGAGCCGGTCACGCGTCAGACCATTAGCGTTCTTGCGGGACCAAATCAAAAACCAGCGACACCATAGCACGTCGCACCTGGCCTGCCCACCGTGCACCGTGCACCGTGCACCGCCGTATCCTCGTATAATTCGAGACGGAGGTGGCTCCGTTTCTCATGGGTTCTTTCGCCGTTTCCTCGATTATCGTTGCACCCCCGTCGATTCTGCAATGAAATCAATTTCCTCGAGCTGTGTCACTGCGAAACGCGACCTACGAAGCCGGTTCTAGTTTATCGCTGTCTATTTCTTGTTTCTTGCCCGCGCGAAGTATTTTTCATATTTTTTTCTTTTTAGATGGTTTTACAGAATTAACATTTACAGTTTTTACTATCTTAATAGGTTCTTCGTTAGTAGACATTTTTATGAGTTTGGAATGTTAGTGTTAAATGCTAGTCAGTTTAGCTATTTTTTAATGTTAAACGATATTTAGTTGAACTATTTTATTTCTTTTATTTCGGCTATTTTATTCATTTTATAATAGTAAAGTGAATTGAGATATATACTAGCTTTAAATGATATTTATTTTCGCTATTTTATTTATTTTATTTTAGCGAGGTCAATTAAGGTACAATGCTTGGATTGAGGTGTGAAGTTCAAGCTCAAGTTTTAATTTCAAGCTTTAGGTTTAATTTTAAGACTTAAGTTCAAGCTTAAAACTCAAGTTATAAGTTTAAGTTCCAAGTTGAAGTCCAAGTTCATATTTCAAGTTTTAGGTTTCAGTTTAAGACTTAAGTTCAAGCTTGAAGCTCAAGTTCTAAGTTGAAGTTCTAAGTTGAAGACCAAGTTCGTATTTCAAGTTTCAGGTTTCAGTTTAAAACTTAAGTTCAAGCTTAATGCTCAAGTTATAAGTTTAAGTTCTGAATTGAAGTTCTAAGTTGAAGTCCAAGTTCGTATTTCAAGTTTTAGGTTTCAGTTTAAGACTTAAATTCAAGTTTTAAGTTCAAGTCTCAAGTTTTAGGTTTAGCTACAAGTTCTAGGTTGAAGTTTTAAGTTCAAGTTTTAGGTTTATGTGCAAGTTATAGGTTGAAGTTTTGAGTTTCAAGTTCAAATTTTACGTTTATATTTTAAGATCAAGCTTTCAAATCAAGTTTTAAGTTAAATTCTAAGTTTAAATTCAAATTTTAGGTTTAAGTTCAAGGTCTAGGTTGAAGTTTTAAGTTCAAGTCTCAAGTTCAAGTTTTAGGTTTAAGTGCAAGTTCTAGGTTGAATTTTTGAGTTTCAAGTTCAAATTTTACGTTTATATTTTAAGATCAAGCTTTAAAATCAAGTTTTAAGTTAAATTCTAAGTTTAGGTTCAAGTTTTAGATCTAAATTTTAAGATCAAGCTTTAAAATCAAGTTTTAAGTTAGAATTCTGAGTTTAAATTGAAATTTTAGGTTTAAGTACAAGTTCTAGGTTGAAGTTTTAAGTTCAAGTCTCAAGTTCAAGTTTTTGGTTTAAGTGCAAGTTCTAGGTTGAAGTTTTGAGTTTCAAGTTCAAGTTTTACGTTTATATCTTAAGATCAAGCTTTAAAATAAAGTTTCAAGTTAAATTCTAAGTTTAGGTTCAAGTTTTAGATCTAAATTTTAAGATCAAGCTTTGAAATCAAGTTTTAAGTTAGAATTCTAAGTTTAAATTCTATAAGTTCAAGATCTAGGTTGAAGTTTCGAGTTTCAAGTTCAAGATTTACGTTTATATTTTATGATGACTCTATTTAATTCTAACTCCAAAAAATCACACAAAATTTCCCAAAAAACAACTCTAAATCAAGAACCCCCAACCTCTTCTAAGAATAGCGAAAAGTCGAACGCATACAACGTTCTCTCTCTCTCTCTCTCTCTCTCTCTCTCTCTCAGGGATGACCCTAAAGGCGTGCAGCGCTCGACGAATTATGCGTGTAAGTCTGTGGACATTCGCGAGCTGTATGGCTAGAGGGTCGACTTATTTCGCCTCTCTCTCTCTCTCTCTCTCTCCCTCTCTCTCTCTGTCTCGCGACGCGAAGAAACTTCGTAGGCGCGCACGAACCGGTTGATGTATGCTACTATTAATTTATGAAGTCTCGTTAGAGCATGAAAACGTTGGTTCATTAACGGAGCGCATAATGCGCGAGCGCGGTCTTTATTTATGGGGACGCGTACGCGCGCGCGCGCGACGGCGTTAAAATCTGCTGAGTTATGAATCGGCGATGGGGGGGAACCGTGGCGACGCTTGGAAAAAAATCCGCGTCGAAACGCGGAGTTTTAATGGCGGTTGGATATATATTTCGCCGCGCGCGGTTATTATTGCGCGTCTCGCATGAGACACGACCGTGCAAAGCGGAACAAGATTGATTTCTTCCGATGCGGCGGTGATTGATTTTTCGCCGAGAGAAACGGCGGCCCGTTTATCATCGGCCCCGGGGCCGAAAGCATCGACCGGCTACTTAACGAGAGTGAAAAACGATGTAATTAATGCTGACAGCCGATGGATTGTGCCACGAGGTTGACGCAACCCCCCTCCCCCGCGTGCGGTGAGAACCTTTTGATCTTCCGTGATCTTCCGCGTCGGACGCGGACGGTTTTTGCTTTAATTATCGTCGATGGAGGGTGACTTCGGGAATTATTTCGGCTGGGAAACGTAATTCGCTCGAGGATTTTTATTGAAAATTCCGCGTACTAATTTCGAATAATTTAGTCGGTGGCAAAAATTGTTCAAACGATGCGGGAAATAAATGATCAAGTTACCGTTCGTTTGATTTGATTCCGTATTATTCGGTTGGCAACTAAATATTATTATCGCTGTCTAAATTCAATGAACAGGTAAATTATCTTTACCAAAATATTTAAATATATAATAAATACAAACAACGTGTATATTAACCCTTTGGCACGGCCCCGTGGTTTCTCGTTAGACATGCAAAATATTCAAAATATTGAATTCTATTACATGAAACCAATATTACTTGAAGTGAACAATATATAACATAAATATTAAACGATATATAATTAATCAAATTTAATAATAAACAGGGGCGAAATTCGATCTGGACGCCTATTGGCGCCTACAGTAGTCAAAGGGTTAAGAAAGAAGAAATAATAGCATTTATCGAAGAAATAAAAGTGCAAAATCAAGTCATAAGAAACTGTACTAACAATTTATTTCAGAAGATCTGCCAAAAATATACTAAAATAGTTTCATGCCCGGCAAATTGACATAATATTGGGAGCAACAATTTGACATATTTTAATCTCGAAAGTTTGTTGGACACGCTTTCGATGGCTAGAGTGGTAACAAATGTAAAGTGGCGATATCGGGAGGAGTAAAAATTTTATAGAGAAAGTTACAGTTGTAATAGAGAATTTACAGGACACATTAAAGAAGTCCCCATATCGCCGGCTCGAAGTGGAGAACATAAGCCATGGCGTTGCCTAATAAAATTCGCAGTGAGATCGTTGGCTCGTAAACGTGAAGCTTCCTGGAAAGGGTTCGGCAATCGGCGAGATTAAAATATTTTGAAACGTTGCGCACCGGTGGATGCTATTGTTAAAAAACGCGGGGACCAGTTTTCCAGTATTCTGTTTATTAATTTAACGCATAAGCGTTCGCGTAATATTGCTGGATAATTATTTCTCCCGATTTGTTTGCGCCACTTATGGTTAAGGACCTATTTTACGATTAAATGGAGCATTAGGCGATGATATTAATTAAACAATAATTTTCTTTACGCTCCGGAACGGTCCTGACGGTGCAATAAATATTCAGAAAACTATATAAAATATATAAATAATTAAATAACGTATCATAGTATTTTTTACTGTCTGTATTACAAAAAATAAAACGTCAATATGTCGAAAATTGGTTTCACTAAATTGTTTAAAGTTTTTACTCTTACGATAATTCTCCAATTGTAAAATTCCTTCATCAGAATTCACATAAACAGCATTTTCGCAATATTTCCAAATTCTTTTTCATATTCGAAATATTAAACTTTGATTTTTCAACGTGCTAGAAATTCGCAGCCCTACGTTCTCGATTAAAACGAAATAAACCGAATAAACAAAAACAAGCGCGCAATTAATACGAACCCTTTGCACTCGAGAGATCACTGAAAGGTACTACGATAATAAAAAAATAATTTCTGT
>NW_027589855.1:0-11112 GCF_028453695.1 Augochlora pura
TAATTATTTCTCTTAGATTATATATATATGAAAACATTTATGCACTTCAAAGGGCATCCAAGGTATTAATCACTTTTAAAGACCACTTACAATGATTCTTATGGATCAAGGTTTCTATAAAATACCTTTATTTAATGCAAAATACATAGGCAGTTACAATAGTGACATATCGTACGAAGTAATTAGAAATTAAATTATTTATTGTCTCGCGAGTTCGTCACGCTCGAGAACGAACGTCGAATTGGCAGTTGCGTCAGGGATATACTGATCCCTGTACTTTTTGGCATCAAGCATCATCTCGGACTCCGACCGCACAGTAGCCATTGTCATTGTGTACGTTACGAGAAAGAAATATGACAACTTATACAATAGGTTCTTCAAATATTTTGTTATATATTATATACATAGAGTCGATGCCTCCCAGCATCGCAGCATTGTAGAGGTCCTTATTTCCTATGTATTCAACGCAACCGTACTTTAATCCGTGTAATGAATAATCTTCGTTTAGCCACGCATTAAAAGCCTCTGTTTTACGTGTATTAACATTCTATTAAATATCCAAGTATTTCAAGCGATTTATTTCTTATAATTCGCGGGACAATAATATGGAAAGAAAGAATTAACATAAACAAGAAGGAAAATTGCGAATATGATTGAAATATAAGATAGTCGTAAATTTATAAACTATCTAGAAATCTACTTGACCGCATTCCTTCGATTTATCAAGTTTGGGGAATGACAAATGAAAATTCATTGTGGTGTCAAAAATTAAGAACGTGCGCATGTTGTATTTGAAATTTCAAAAATTAAAATGCAACTACTTTAGTACAAGCATACACATACTTGCGACTCTATAATTCAATTTACGTTGAGATTCAGGATTTTCGATTTGAGGATAGAGGCTCTACATCTTCCGTGTGTACGCATCGTTTTAACACTCGGATAGTGATCTTCTTTTGACAACTATGTGGCTGAGTGTGCCACGGTTGTTTAGAAATTTATTCAGAAATTTTTGTCAACATTCTTTTTGGGATTACTTGTAAATACGTCAGTTTTTCATAAAGCCACGGTGTAGAGGTTTCGATTACGCGTCAAAAACTAGATATTTGAATAACCGTTTTTATGCTGTGGGTCAAAATAAACCCAGGACTCACTGTTCGAGTGTTAATACACATCTAAAACCTCTGCGTCATTGACAACCGTGCCACGACGTCCGATTACTTAACCCGCGTAGGGGGTGTCCGTTGTCCGTTCGGGTTTACGGAGCCTGCTCCTCCTTCTGAGATGGTCGGGAACGTGGCGATTCGGATATCTTCCTCTGTTGGGAGTTTGTTGCCTCTGGTGTCCAGGATAAACCGGATAACGTTGCGGAGCGTTCTGAATGTTGCCGGCTGGATCTCTCTGACCGTTCGTTAAGAAAGGAGGCAGCGTCCTAGCGCGTGTGTCCTCCGTAACCCGACGACGAAGGCAAACTGTGCAGCGACTCACTCGTGACGTATGGTCTGCCTTTAGAGTTTGTTGCACCGGTTTGCGGAACATCTCGTAGTCCTCGATGGTGGCCAGCCAGTAAGATGTGGCAGTGGAGAAGTAGTTGCAAGTGCCAAGACCGCGGCACTCGATGAAGGGCCTTACTCGGAACTCCTCGAGACAGGAGCCGGGCGAGATCAGTGACTGACCACCGCCGCCTGCGCCCGCGTCACGATGCTGAAAATTTCGGTTTTCGATTAGACATTTATTTTCTTTGCAACGCATATTCATTATCAAGTAAGGTTTACTCTGGATACAATCGGTAGCGAAATTGAGTCAAAATTTTTTAAATGTTACGAATTTTTTAAAACTGATCTTCCAAATGACTTGTATCTTTCCGCAAACGTCAGGACTAGTTCACTGCTCAATTGCTGAAATACTTTACTTAAATTTAATAGTTATTTATGATATCAAGAATGTAGAAAAACTACCAATAGCGATCGATAGTTGCGGTAGTGTAAACACAAAATTGCCTTGTTATCGCGCGAAGACCATAATTACGAGTTTTGTAATATTATTTAGTTTGTTTCTTATTAAATGGTTCCATTCAAGAAATATGTTACCGTTCATTTTGCACAACACTATCCATTTCACGTTTTCAACAACAATCATAAATAACTTTTGCATTTTTCTCAGACTTTTATTTTGTATCTTTCTTTCTTTACTTTTGTTGTCTCAATTAATTCGTTTTGAATTCTCATCTATTTAGTTAAAGCAGAAACTAATTTGTCTCAGTGACTCAAATTAAGTAGATAGGAACGATCAGTTCTACCTAGCCGCATCGAAAGTTATTATGACTCGACCTAATAATTCTTTGTGTTAGACTATATGTACGCTATTATTAATTCATTAACACTTTATCTACCGGAAGCACATTGACTGCAATTGTTGCATAGTTTAATTTCGTTAACTTTCGGACGACGAGAATCGGATCTGTCTGGACCCAAAGTACAAATATTATTATTTGACTATCTAATTTTATTTAGTTTCTAAAAATTAATTAATATTTGCATATATTTCGTTAATGTTTATAGAAATATTATTGCACCTAGAAGATGTATTTTAAATAACGTGTAGACAAAAATTGATGAGTAAAGTCAGAAGTGATGTACCCGTCGTTCGATTGTTAAGTATAACTTCTCTGGGTCTTTGCATTGTAGTTATTCAATTAAAATAGTACAGGTATTTAACGAAAATTGGAACGATACTCACCATGAGAAAACTGTAACCAACCCAAAGTTCTTCCCAACCGCCTGGACACGTAGGTATTGACATAGTCTGGCTGTGCACTGCGATTATTCGAGTTGGTGCTTCGCAAACTGAGCATCTTGAGATGTATCTACCCACTTCCGGTGCCGGTATTGGCGTCATTGCCATCGGCATAGGTTCCGTTGTGCTTAACCAGTAACTGTAATCGTTGCGACTAGCGTATCCGCACACGTTGTTGATGTCGCAGTACATGAAAGGCATGGCGGAAAATTTTTTAACGCAACTGCCTGCGGCGCCTGCGGACAACAATCGGTTTACAAACGTCAGAAATATTTAAATTATTTATTAAACATAAATGTAAATACAGTTCGGATCTTGTTTATTCGAGCTAAGTAAAGTGACTCGAATGTTCGGATAATAGAGCAACTACTGAAATATTTCCAAATTTTTCAATATTGCCTGTTTCCTTTTTATAATATAAAAAAACACTTGCAAAATAAATAGCATAAAATGTTTCTTTTCTGTTAATATTATTTTGTTATATGTATATCCTTACGTATACACTATAATTGCTCAAAAGATCATTTTCATCGATTTGGTACTTTAATAGTTATTATCAGTCTGTGGATTCATGTATTCATGTCAAATACAAAAGTGTACTGACACTGGAAGAATTCAAGCATACTTTTGCATTATTTTCAACTTATTGCGATTTTTAAAAGAAGTAACACATATTTGTGTAAATTTTAATTATTGCAGATAGTCTAAATAATTCTCATTTTCCATAAAGTTTTAGGTTTTTTACAGAACTCGTGTCATTCAAGACACTCGAAGAATTTTCAGTTCACAGAGTGCTATCTGGAACATTTCAATGTAATATCTTTTTGGTACACTAACATCTAAGCATATGTATATCGTCGGCGCCGTTTGAATAGAAAGTTTAACGTGTACTCATTAAAATTATTCATAATATAACTAAATGTTTCTGCAGTTCCTGTTTCTTTCAATATTTTTATTTTATCGAATTAACATATGTTATTTTATTAAAAAGAAATAATCTTTTTCATCGCAATAATTATCTTATCGAATCGAATAGCGTTTCCCTTATACATTTTTTAACTTATTCATGCACCACTGACTCAATCTAGACAATAGTATTTGATATTGCCTAGCCAAATATTGTCCACCTCATGTTCATTAGCATCAAACAATAATTAAACTATTAAATTCAATTAATTACTCATTATTGACCATTTTGAATGTTTATAGTTCATAAATATCATACAATCATTTCAATGTGATTGATTTTAGAAGTATGTCTGCAGTTGTTATAATGTCAATACTATACATAATATACTATACGCAACACCGTTTGTAGTTTATGTCCTTACTCGATTTCGACGAAATGTATTGGGTTGACAATTAAGTGATTGCGAATTTTGTCAATAGACGATTTTAACACATACTTTTTGTTTTGTTAATGTGTTGTACTTCCACCTTTAATTTTGTAAAAAAATTGTAACGATTGGTTATTTAGTCTCGTTTTTATGCCAATTTGAAAGTGGATGAACAAGACGCGCGTTTCAGACATATTTTATTGTATTATTTCCGAAAAGGCAATAACACATCGTAAAAAAGACAGTGTCAAAATCAGTTAGCCTAATTGAACAAAGTTATATTTTTAAGCCAAAAGTTTGAATTTCACTTCTTATTTAAAAACCGCAATAATTTAGCTACCAACCCAATAATTATATGCCCAGTAAAGAATTTGTACTGAATTTGCAATGAATTTTACAGTACGCATTTGTACCAAATATCGAGCCACCTGTTTCTCTACATTGTACGTATTTACCACCAACGCTTTGTTCATGTCAAATATAGGCCAAATTTCAGTTAAACCCTATAGCGCTGCCAGATCCATTACATGAGTGTAACCTGCCTTTTTTCAAACAATAAGTTACGCTACAAGGTTTCGCGAAGATTTACTATATTTGACAACACCAAGCGTTTGATGCCAAATAACAAGCAGAGTCTCCCTTCAGCAGAGCTTTGCCACCAAATTGACATAAATTTCCTCGAAAAGTATACTACCTGGCGTTTTACATGTATTTGGTCGAAGCGTAATTGGCTGACTAAGTATTATGTACAGTATCGTCATGTGTAAAAGATATAATTCCTATCCCTTTTCGTAATGTCTAATTTTAGCTTGCCCTACAACATTTCGATATCTTTAATTAGCCATAAGAAATACTGTTACCCGTTCTAGGAACCTGTTGTATTATGATTTCTTTGAATATATATAATTAATAAATAATAATAATAATTTTATAGAGATTTAACTCGGAGGTGTAGGATCGCAGGAAATAATTAAACACTATAATCTATATACATTATTACCATACGTCGCAAAAACTACGGAACGCACACGCGAGACGAACGCACGGAGAAGAAAGGCGTTTCGTCAGCGTGCTAAAGACGATCGCTCGCCAATCGTCATTTCTTGATCATGGGTGCCCAAAAACCATGTATCGTAATGTCATGGGGACCACGTGCATTTCCACCAAACTTAGTAAATTTACTTATCTTTACTGTGAGCCAATTTTTACTTTAATGTTTAACTTTTTGCAGTCGGAGCAACAGTTATAACAGTTTTTGAAATATAAACAAATTTGATAATGTTAAAATTATTTTGATATAGCAACTTTTAATTACACCGTAGAGACGCTAATTGAATGAATAAACGTTGATTATTCATAATAGGATGTTATGTAATAAATCCCGTATTTAACAGATCACATTCCAAATCTTCATAAGATGACTCGAAAGTGCAATTGTGCAATGGGTTGCATACGAGATATGATAAAGATTTATCTGCCTTACCAAGATCTTGTCCATATGGATGTCCATTGCCCATTATATGCAATAACGAGAAACCGTCCCAAATTTTAATCGTGTTCTTTGGACATAGAGGTATCATTTCAGTTTGCGAGTGTCGTGCAAAATGGAAACCTCTGCTTCGTGGTCCTGGGCTTGGAGGCGCCGGAAGTCCTGGTGGTCCAGGATATCCTATAAAAAGTTAAATGTATCATAAATATATTATAGACACTTACGGATTTAGATTTTTAATAATAAAGTAAATAGAATTTAAATCTCTCAAGGACGATGACTGTGCAACGTTCGGACTCTCGTGCCTTTTTTATATGTATGGATAGTTTTTATAATTATCCATGGAATACTCAAAACAAATGGCATATATTGTCCAAAGACTCTACGGATATGCCACAGTGCATAAGAAATAACAAGCTAAGAATGGGAGAAATCATTTCACAGTATGATGTGCTGACCGTTGCTATCGGTTTATCTTAGTTTAAAGAGCGAAAGTAATGTATAAAGTGCAGAAAAGTTGCTATCAGATCGATGTTTGCTACAAAGTTCGGCGTCCAAGAGCAAGAACAATTCTGTAGAACAAAAATATAATGTGGAGAGATAAGAAAATCGATTTAACAATTAATAATCGCCATACCTGGTGGCCCTTGTCGACCAAGAGGACCAAGGTGACCAGGATAACCCTCGGAACCTTCATCGCCATCTGGTCCTTGGGGACCTGGTAAACCCATCATTCCAGTTTCTCCTGGTCTTCCAGGAGGTCCAGTTCTTCCAGGTTCACCCATCATTCCTTGAAGTCCACTGATTCCTATGAAACACAATCGTGTCGGTAATAGTTTAAACGTTCTTGTCCATTTTTAAAATCATTCGAAGTTATAGTTATACCTGGTAATCCTACGTCTCCTATGTCGCCGGGGATTCCTTTTCGCGGAACCAACGAGAATGGATTGATACCGCGGTCTCCTTTTGGTCCCTGCCAAGTAGAGAGCATTTCATGAAAAATATTGTATATTGTTTAGAAAGAAAACATACTTTCAAGAATATTTCCACATAAATAGTAATAAGTAAGAATTGCACAGATAACGTTATCCATATCACTTTGAAAAATAAAAACATACATATACAGCGTGTTCATCGTAGTAGTAACAACGATTGTTAAGGCATTTACACTAATCTGATAAGAAAATGTTTCGAATAAATGTTAATGGATACTTCCGAAAGGACTAGCAGCAATAATACAAATTTCGAACAAATTATTCGATAAAAAACTCATACTACCTTGACGTTTTTAAACAACGTTATGTATTTTTAACTATATATGGTTATAACGGACTTAAAAAAGAATTCAATAAGTTCATTTGGTGATCTCTCCCTACATTTGTTGGAGAAAAAATTAATAAATAAAACAGATGTCAGTCAACTTGTTAGAGTCAATTACTACTCGAGTTTTTCAAAAATCAGTCATTCTGCAGAAACGGATCACGAAAATGTCCATTTTTGATCATATTTATCGCAATTTGCCTCTTCGTGACATCTTATTTGTAATAATAATACTTACTGTTGATTACATAAAAACCTATTAGATTTTGATCGTTCGATGGTTAGGTACCGACTGTCGGTACAAAAGTTCCCTTGACAACTCCTATCTACTACTAATGTCATAAATAATGTTAATAAACGTCATAAATGGTACAATATCCCACTTCACGACATACCCTAATATTTCTTAAATTCATATTTGTACGGGAAAATAAATTTTATTTTTCTACTATGAAATTATTATTATCGAAAAGGTTCTAATCATTCTAACTATGAGGAAAATGGCACAGGATAGTAACATTTTGTATTTTCAACAGTTTGGAAATAATCGGCTTTTGTAAATTTACTTAAGACACACCGTTTATTCTGTTAGTTGAAGAAACGCAAAATAAGTACTTGGTAAAACTAACTTTTGGTCCTGGAATTCCGTCGATTCCTGGAGGGCCAGGGTAACCTTGGTCGCCACGTTCTCCTTTGAATCCAGGTTCTCCAATAAATCCGGGAAGGCCTGAATCCCCTATTTCACCTTTCCGCCCTAACCGTCCATCGAATCCACGTAATCCAAATTCTCCAGTCATTCCTTTGTTACTGTATCCAGGATAGCCTGGTTCTCCTGCGTAACCTTTAGGTCCTGTTGTTCCAGGGAGACCCGGTAGTCCTTCCAATCCCGGAGACCCAGGATAACCGACGAAACCTTTGGGACCTAGTTAAGCAAGCCACATTATCAGCAATGAGAATTTCTAGGTCTTTAAAATTATTTTTAACTAATTTTTGAGTCGCAAGTTAAATTTTTCATATTTATGAAATAGTTAATGAAATTAATAGATCTGAAGACCCGTAGATCTTGTACATGAGTTATAAATTTTAGAGTTAAAAAACTAATCAAATTGATGCAAAATAATGTCATTTAAACCAAAACTAATTAGTAAATGTAAAAAGCATGTAATCTAACAATATGTAAGAAATCAAATGGTACAGGTATGCAAGATGATTATAGTGACTTAAATTGAACTGGTTACATTGCTGTATTTTATATGGAGCAATCATGGAGTTGTAAAATACGATTACGATTCTTTTCTAAATTGCACAAAGTAGATTCTTTGAAATATTTTGTACTTAAATGGTATTAAATCTTTTAAATATTATTTAATACTTTACGCGTGATATGACTGTTCTATAAGTCGTAATGCATTAAATAATTGTCTTCTAATAATATCCTGTTATATTTATTAGAAGAGTTATAAAAATAATATTGTCGTTTCTGTAAAACCTAATTGCCTTTTCTGTATAATATACATATATGTATACCCTGCGACACGGAAGTATTCAAGCGTCTTTTAAGACGAAATCCATAACTTTTTTACAGCTTCCAAACATTTCCGAGATGTTAGAGGGATTAGTTTACCAAGCAATGACTAAGAAGTTGTTTTCCAAAGCTGTAATTGTTGGGAATGATAAAAGAATAAAAAGATCGCGGCTTTTAACTTTTAACAAATTCCCTTCTTTGGTAATATGTGTATTAAAAATTTCATTGAAAACGGTTAAAAATGTTATTATGAGCTACAACGATTAAAGATAGCGATAATCGCAATTTATCACAATTTTCAACCGATAATTGCAAGCAATCTCGAGATTTTGATACCTTTCATTTCCTGTATCTTGTTTCTGCGATAACCGATTATAATGAAAATCTCAGCATGTATACAAATTATCGAGATGCATAAAATTTATTTTTTTAAATGACCATTATGGGATCAAATAAAAAAGTCGAACCACATAATGTTTAATGTTTTTTTATCGTTACAATCAATTGCAATTTTTGAAATCCACTGTTTTGTCTAGTAAGCTAATTACTCCTACATTAAAAGAAATGGATAACTTGGCTCATGTATAAAAAAGTTATTCCGTCTTAAAAGGCAATCGCATACTTTCGCCAGCGTATATACGTTATGAATACATTTTCCATGTAAATTACACTCATTTATACTTTCATGTTGCATCTTCCATATACGCATTTTTTTATATTTGTTCTACAATACATTCCGTTGACCAATCGACATGCAACCGCACCAGCCACATTATTAAAGTATTATCATTTCTTTATACGTGTATTTATTATGTGTATAGAATCAAAATAATCTCATAAATTATCGTTATTGTTAATAACTGCGAGAACGATTGAATATAACTTTTTCGAAAATAATAGACACTGACCTCGGTCTCCTGGGTATCCTTTTGGACCACGGAAACTTATACCAATGTCTCCAGTAATTCCTTTCGGGCCATTCGGACCGTATTCTCCAGGTGCACCTTTTTGTCCATGAACTCCTGGAACACCAGGTATTCCATCCAGTCCGGGTCGTCCATTCTCGCCTGGTTCAGGGAATTCGCCAGGTACTCCTAAAGTATCAGATTTATACAATTATCACTTGATCATTGTTTTGTAGGAACGCCTACCGCTTGACCGCGTTGTTCGCATATGCATGAATATTATTTCGAGACCTCATCACCGCCGATACAAGTGTCAAAAAGTAATCGAATCTATTGAATTACGCGATAGCAAAGAGCCTTATCTGGGTGCAGCATAACTTGCCAAATAACCTATTTTCTCTCGTTTCTTGAATCGTTGCTTATTTTTTGCGTTATCGTTGTCTGAGTCCGACTTCAGACTACCGAATTGATGTAGTTTTGCCGCCGCTACGTTCTCAATTGTATAAAATAACACATATAAATATACTGCAAGATTTTTAAGGTTTGCGTCCATATTCATTGATTTGAGGGAAGATGACATCATTTTTTCTATTTTTTGCCTGAGTGTAAAATTATTCGATGAATTATACGCAAAAGTTCCTCAAAACGTGAATGCCTACTGCGTCCATTTTCTTAAATGATAAACGAAAAACGATTATACGTATTGAATGCTGATATGAACTGTACTATGCATGGTATCGTATAGCGGTGACGGTTCTTGTTGTACGTGAATTACATCGACAAATCTATGTTCGATGTGATTTATTCAAAATTGTGAACATTCATGCCACTCAGCTTAGATAATTAAGATTCTACTGTTCATGAAAATGTATTGTTTTCACCTGGTGCGCCTGGCCGTCCTTGGTTACCAGGAAGACCTGGCAATCCTGATAATCCTGGGAAACCATCTGGCCCATAGAAGCCTATGTCACCTCTTTCACCCTAAAATAATTTGCAAAAATTTGTTTTAGAATCGCGGAATTAGTAACCGAATTTCATCTCGTGCTGCTAAGAAGTCAAAGAAATTGATTTTTTAAAAATTCGAGGTATACTCGAGCCGGTATCATACGTGGAGCTTTCTTCCCACTGCATTTTTGTTGTTTATTTGAGTAATTAAAAAAGTCCATTTAGTTGATAAGCAATAAATCGGAATGCGAATAGACTCCACTATGTTAACACATATTTGTTCGTGGGACGAAAATTCGTCATTTGTATATTACAGAAAATAATTGATTCTTATTCTTTTCATTTATAAATAAATTAAATTCTAATTTTTACCAAACAGAGATAATTTTAACCCTTTTAGTGTCGGACGAAAAAGAGGTGCCTATGCGAGAATAACCGGCCGAATTTCACAGTTTTACTAGGGTTTGGGAAAATAATCATAAAAACCAAACGAGAAACAATATTTACATGATTCCAAAAGCAGTATACTAAGGATGAAACAGAGAACAAAACAATGATACTAGTTTTTCTTTACTCGTTCAAAATTATATAAATAACAAAGGTAAAAGTCTCCCTAAGAAAAAGTAAACGTTGAGTTCTCTCTTTCAAAACGTATTTGCGCATACAAGAAGCCATCTTTTCATCATAATTCTATATAGACCAATTATTATGAAGTATATATTTTGCATTTATGTAACATCTAAATATATTTTGCTATTATGTAACAAGATAAACAATATTACATAACAAAAATAA
>NW_027589856.1:0-3863 GCF_028453695.1 Augochlora pura
CTCTCTAAAAAAAACTATTTCGCCGGAGCCTTCGCAATTTTCCAGAAAACCACCCCTTCAACTGCTACGAAACTCCATCGTCGCCATTACAACGAGGAAAAGGTCTCTCTCCGCAGCCGCTAAGAGCTCGAAGAAAGAATCGTCCCCTCGATCGCAGAGAGGGGCGCGGGCGGGAACACCCAATTTTGGAAATCGTTCCCAGGTATTTCGCGGCTTTCACGCCACCCCCTCCCCCCCTGCCCCCCGCGAAGAGGCGCCATCAGCAGCGCGCGTTCCCCGTGTGCCTGAGCAAGTCGTCCGACCGCACTCCGTCGTCTGGGCCCATTAATACCGGAAGTGACGTCGTTTGCATGGAAACGACATCGGGGCGGCGGCGGTGCGCGCGGAAGAGTGTCGATTCAATATCCATCGAACGTGCTGATGGGGGTCGGGGGAGGGGCGCGGTCCCCTGGATCCAGGTGAAACGAGCTTCCCGCCCGGAGAATTCCGAGGAGCGAATTCGAGGATGGAACGAGGGGTTAGACGCAGGAGGAAGGAGGAAGACGGAAGGAGGATCGAGGAAGGATGGAGGAGGGAGAGAGAGGGGAGGGTAGATTTTCGGCTAGAAAAAGGGGTGGCTGATTTCGCGGCCGTGCGACGCGAAATCTGGCGCGATTACCGAGGAAAGGTTCGCGACGCCGAGAGAGAGAGAGAGAGAGAGAGAGAGAGAGAGAGAGAGAGATAGAGCGGGGGAGCCGGGGGCGAGGGGCGAGCCGGTATTGAAAACCTATAAAACAGCGTAATTCGGTCGGAGCCGCAGTCCATTGCAGTTTAGCCGGAAACGCAATTTAAACAAATTGCTGGACCCCGGCCACGGCGGCGCCGTCGTCTCCGCGCCCTCCCCGCGCGAACCATCCCTCCTCCTCCTCCCCTCCTCACCGCTCCTTCCGTCGCGTCCATCTCTGCCGGGCGCGTCTCTATCCGTTCATCCATCTTCGCGTTCGTCCAACCACCCCGCCGCCTTGCTCGATTAATCGAAATCGAAACGAGCGGGAGGCGCGCCTCTCTCTTTCTCTCTCTCTGTCTCTCTGTCTCTCTACGACGGATGTTTATCGGCCGTAGGGCAATAATTCGATTTTCGGTTACCGGTGGAAACACGGGCCGGGCCCCCGGGCCGTTGCTCATCCCGCGACACGACAAAACCTCTCTCCTCCCCCCCTCCTGGTCGCCGAGAGTTCGCACAGGTTTATGGATTTTCGCTTGGCCCGACGCCACACGCCGGTCGAATTAAAAACTCGGCGACGCTGCACTATCCACCCTCCCCCCCATTGTCACGGATCGCGCTACTCTTCGTCCGGCGCCGATCGACGAAACTGGCGCGAACTTTGACGGGGATATTCGCCGATTGTTGCTGCGCGCTTATACAAATGGTAGCTATAGAAAGTTTCGAAAAAATGTCTAACAATTCGGACGTGGGAGATAGCCGGGGTTATTTCAAGCTACTCTTTCCTTTAAAATAATTTTCTTCGAGGCGTTGTTGATGGGTTATTAAAAAAGAAACGGTGACCAATGAGAAGCGAGTTCTGTTGACGCGAGAAGACAGAGCCAATGAGCGGTGGAAGCATAGATTTACTCGTTGGCTAGTAGAAATAATGTGTAAAGATAATAATAATAATAATAATATAAAAGTACTTCTCCGTGTAATAATTAAATGAACGAATAGATAAATAAATAAATAATAGTAGAGTCAATAAGTGGTCGAAGTTTCCAATCATTGGCTAATAGAAATACAAATAATAATAATAATAATAATATAAGAGTATTTGCCCAAATGATGATTAAATAAATGAATAACACTAGAACAAATCAAGGTATCCAATTCTAAACTAATTTATACATTACCACCGACACGACCGTGCATTCCAAAAGTTCATTCTCCCGTTAAATACTCAGCCACCGAAACAGCGTCCGCGCTTCCAACTGCAATTCCGGCTGAAAAAGAAACAGCACGGTCAGGGAAAACTTCGTGGAACGGTTTCGACCGTGATCGAACAGAGCGCGCGCATCGCTCCACCCTTCGAGCGTCGAAATGGGAAAATCCTCGCGCGGCCTGTCATCGGGATTTTTATAAAACCGTTTCCCGTACGGATCGACGGGGGCCACCGAGCGTCGCCGCTGTCCCGGCAACCCTTCCACCGCAAGACACTCGTCGCGGCGAACCACCGCGCTTTTTGCTCCGTTTCAAGACGTTATCCATTCGACGCGAGTTTACTCGCGGTTAATAACTTCCGCGTCGCGTCTTCGTCCCGCGACGGGCTCGACGAGCTTCGCGCGCTCTCTCTCGTTTCTACGGTCTGGCAAAAAGCGATTTCTGCCGGGGACTGTACGACCACTGGGTGACAACGTAGTTTCCCATGTTTTATGGTCAGTTCCGTGCGGCACGGTATCTGATTGCGTCATAAATCGAACGAGAAACGGGGCGAGGGTTGTAGCGCCCGCGCGCGATACACGACCTACGAGATTTCGTTTTGCCGAAATTTAGCGGTCGCGTTCCGCCGCTTTTTTTCACCCCACTAACCCCCGGCCCGGCGAACCCCCACCCCTCCCGCGGACATTTTTTCCGCGCCGCGAAACATCCGCGCGGCTGTAACTCTCTCTCTCCGTCTCTCTCTTTTTCTAGCTCTCTCTTTTTCTCTGTCTCTCTCTTTATACTATCTCTCTCTCTCTCTCTCTCTCTCTATTTCTCTCTCCCGCACCGCCAAGGTCGCTTTCGACCGTCGCTCGATTTTCTCTGTTTTATATTTTTGTTTTTTCGTTCGACGTCCAGCCCCGCGCGCTTCGATTTATATTTCTGTGGATTTTCGGCTGCTCGTTCGTTGACGGAAGATTAAAAAAATATTGGCGAACGCATCGGGCCCGGGCGTCAATTCTTGCCAAGGAGCAGAAACGTTTCACGGAAGGATTAGGTAACTTGTCCTGCGGCGCGGGCTCTCTCTCTCTCTCTCTCGCTCGTCAATCTGACAGATATTATTTTTTAAATAAATATAATAATATAAATTCGGTAAAATCGCGACGAAATTTCTTCGCTCGGTTAAAAAATATTCGCGGATCGTTCGCGTTTCGCGCCACCACCCCCCGGACTTTCGTCCGCGGCTGTACGGGGTCCGCCGACTATATAAATCTAAATATAGCGATCCGAAGTTTACTTTTACGATGCCGGGATGACGTTCGTATATCATCGCCGCATCTTCTCGCTTCCCGCTCCTTTCATCGCGCGCAGTTTTTCCAAGGAAATGACGGGGAAAGTGCCGTCAACGAAATAGCCGGATCTGCACGGCCGCGTTTCCATGAACGTCGAGAACGCGCGGAGAAAAGGGGGAGGAGAGAGAGGGATAGGGGTGAGTGGCGCACGTCGCCCCCTCCCCTTTCCCGCTCCTACCCCGCGTTTTAAGACCGGGTGCTTTAAGACCTGATAAAAGTTTTCGCGACGACTCATCCGGGCGCGGCGCATCAATCGTTAAGCGTTCCGCGCGCGCGCGCGCGCCCCGGCTAAGACGAAATCTCGCGAGGGAATATCTCTAACTCGAGCAAATGGCGCATCCGGCGTATCGTTAACGGCATCCTGCCTGCATTTTTACCCGGCCCATTTGCCGGAGCGTATTTTCATTACCGTCGGCCGTTTTACGCTCTCGAATCACGGATAACGCCCCCGCGACTCTCGACCGTTTCGAGGATCGTCGCGACGCTGGGACGGACGTCGTCGCGATGTGAAAACGACCGGAGAGAACATCGAGTCGATTTACGAGTCTCGCGATTGGTATATAATTCTGTTTTTCTTTGTTTTTATGGAGCGTCAATTATTGGAGTCGATTACTTATTTAAGA
>NW_027589856.1:3963-5268 GCF_028453695.1 Augochlora pura
GTAACATCGTTCCTAAGCTTCGACAACAGATAAATCAAATTTGGTTTCCATGTTACATCGCGAGTCCGATACGTTGTTACATTACAAGGGGGTTAATGGGGTTTATGGAACCTGTCAATGTTGCCAGCGACCAATTTGTTAATTTACGATTACACGGATTGTAAAAGCACATTTGCGAGTCATTTATTCAATGTTATACTTGCGAAAAATGTCGCGTTAATACTTATTACATAAATTATATAAATCATACTTGTATTATGTACGAGTAAAGATAATTTTTTAATAATATATATTAATATAATATACCATGTAATAATATGTATTAATTCTGGAATCTCGAGTTAACCCTTCACCGAAATCAAGATCGCCGTGATCCCGATCCATGGCTAATTGAAGCATCCAATCGACGCTGTTACACGAAAGTTCGAACGAATGCAAGCGTGCGGAGAATTCGTGTCCCCGGTTAAATTCCGTGCGGAAAGTCACGACCGCGACGTGGCGCGAGAGTAATCCAACCCCCGGTAAGCAAGGTGGAGAGAGCACAGGCCGACGTTTAAATTATACCGTCGCGCCGTCACCGGAGTGCTCGGCGAAAGGAAAAAAGGAGTTGCCGAAAGTTTTCTTCGATGGAGAGCGCGTCGAACGAACGGCTACCATTGTCTCCGTCGTTTAACCCTTTCGGTACCAGCACTCTGTCCGCCGTGACACTTTTACTATAATACGAGGCGCCAGGTCGAAAATTAGCAGATGTTCAATACTTCTTTATATTTATATATCTTTAGATTGCTCTAAGCGTTAAATAAAAACTGTGATTAATAAAATAATTTTTTTTTAAATAAAAAGCGTTACTTCCAGCTTTAATATTAAGAGATACTTAGATATTTATATATTTAGATAAAATTCTATTATTTATACCGGTCGTCGCGTGGACGCCTGATATATTCGGTGCTCGTACCGAAAGGGTTAATCACGTTTCCATTTTACGCAAAATCGCGTGGTCGACGGGTCCCCGGTCGAATAAACTTTGTTTCTTGGTTTCGGGTCTCTGTGAAACGAAACGACGGAACGCGAAGGGACGGGAAGGGACGGCGAAGGGCGGCGAAAAAATCGTCGCCGTGCGGCGAGCAAACTCGAAGGGGTAGTAATCGCGACGACAGCGTCGGCGACTCGGCTCTCCAACTTCTAAACGAGAGACAGGACGCTTCCCTTCCACCGACGCAATTTTTCTCGAGCAGCCTCGCGAAACTTTCGCCAGAGCCATCCGATGGCTACACCGCCCCTTCGAGGCGTACGGGGGCACGACGA
>NW_027589857.1:0-5267 GCF_028453695.1 Augochlora pura
CACATCCGAGATGCACATGCAAAGTGCAAAGTCTAAATTCCACTTAACACGCAACTAACACTTCCCGGTGAATAAACAGTAACAGATCTCGCAGCAGATCATCGAGAAGAACAAAGAATTAATCATCCCTCTCGCAAAAAGATGAACACGTACACCCGCTTGGACAGTCTGCGAAACGTGGACGCGTCGCCCGATGACTTGCTCTACCCTCGGTGTTGCACCTGGGTCACCGGGGGTATCATGTATCAGAAAGAGAATTATGATCTGCTCGCGGAGAAAGATAAATGGACTTCATTGATACGAGATCAATTGTGTGCCGAAGGGGATCGCCGCGGCATTGTCCGGCGGAAAAGTACCTTGTCAGAGATCTGCAGGCCCGGAGATTTGCCACGTGGTACTTCTACCGTATTAGGGTGAAGTGTATAACGAGGCCGGGAAGGGGGTGATAATCGCTTCCGACCGGGTTCACCAGTTGCTCCTTCCACGATCGTCGTGAATACGATCGTGTTCCACCGGCGATCCCTATCTTCTAATGCGGAGCAATGATTCTCCAAGGTATCGTTTCGTTCGATAACTGCGGTGCATTGGAAATTTGATAGTTATGGTCGTCATTCGAGCATAATTAGTGTACGAGGCATGAGTGTTGTAATCCAAAGATATGTCATGGAAAAATTTATATTTTTATATTAGTTTAACCCTCGGTTCACGAGGGACAAATTTTTATTAATTAATATTTTATTCTTTGAATATTAGGAGAAAGATGACATAGGTTCTTGGACCAATTACTGCGCGTCTATGGTGTATGAAATTCAGTTATGGTGTCTTAGTTAACAAGCTATCTTGTGAAATACTGAGCCTCAATGACTGTCCATAATAGAAATTTGAATATAAGAAATTTAATAATACTTGATATACTTTTGACATATTTTATATTCTATAAAAGAATTTAATATGACATTAAACCATTTACAAGTTTATATTAATTATGACTGATTCAATATAATTTTATTCTCACATTTCTCCTCTCTAGAAATGTGGGTACATCAAAATTTAAGGTTATGTAAGTCTATACTGTGATAAGTAATCCAATAACTGGAGCATCGAATAAAAGATAGATTCAATTACCGAGCACAGGAAATAAACTACTAAAATTAAATCTGGACACAAAAATTCAAATAAATGATCACTGTTTCGTTACTCTGCAATCTTAACCCTTTCCATTCTAGTGCCTCCTTAAACATTACAGAAAATTTCGTGAATTAAAATTCAAAGATTGAAATAATCTCTCTGGTATCTAAGAACTATAATATAATATAAGAACTATAATATAATATAAGAACTATAATATAATATAAGAACTATAATAATTCTATTATCTTAAGAGAACTAAATTAAAAAAGAGACATTTCTTGAGGACTGAAAATTAAAATTCCAATAATATCTACGGCATTTCAATAGTACCTCCTTTCACATACAAAATTTTAACAAATAGATAATTATATTAATTCAAATAAAGAAATATGCTATATCTTTCGTGAATTAAAAATCAAAGGTTGAAATAATCTCTCTGGTATCTAAGAACTATTGTATAATATAATATAAGGAGTATAATATCAGAACTGTAATAATTCTATTATCATAAGAGAACTAAATTAAAAAGGAGACATTTCTTAAAGACTCAAAATTAAAATTCCAATAATATCTACGGCATTTCAATTATTACCTCCTTTCACATAGTTAATTTTAACAAATAGATAATTAAATGAATTCAAATAAAGAAATATGCTAGTTCTAGTACCACAAATATAAACTCAATTATGTTAAGTTAATTAAGAAAATAAACAACAGTAATTGGTAAGCGCACAGTATTCGGCTCCACTAGGCCACATAAGAAATCCACCGAGAACTTCGACGTTACGCGGTGCCCGCGAGCTCGCGTAAGGCGTTCTCGCCGTGCGTTTCGCCCGGGGCGGGCACGTACCGCGCGGGCCGTGCAACGAGACGGCAGCACTAAATCTGTCCTCTCTCGTAGGATCCGCAAAATCAAAGCCTCGGATCCGGTGTGACTCGGAGCGAGCATCGTGTACCCGGGGCGCAATCAGCCGGATCATGATCCACCCTCCGCGGAATTTATCGCCTTCCCGCGAACACGCGCGCGCGCGCGCGCGCGAGCGAGCGCGAGTAACAAAAGTCTGAGAGGGGCTGCGGCCCCGTGATGCGCGGTGTCGCGGGGCGGGCGGCGGTGTGGGCGGACGGAGGCGAGGTAACACGAGAGCGGGCCGAGAAAGAGGAGAACGATATCGGGCGGAACGGGAAAAGAAAGCGGAGGAGACAGCCGGCTCGGCCAGCGGCCATAAATCCCGGGTGTCACGCGGCGTTGAGTTGCGGGTCTCTGAAGGAGCCATTACTTTCGCAGCATCCCCGTGAGGACCGGCGCGGGTGACGCGGGGGTGTGCGCGGGAAAAATGGCGCAATAAAATCGTCCCTCCGAACGTGTACGCGGCCATGTACGCGTAATACAGCCCCCCGTGTCCTGCTGCACGCGCGTGGGTGTGCACGCGCGTGTACGTATGTACGGCCGCCCCTGGTACATGCTCCGGCTCGGTTCACCCTCTATCCCTCTCTCTCTCTTACTCTCTCTTCCATTTCCGCGCGCTCTCTCTCTCTCACGGGCAGCGAGTAGACGCGGTGGGAAACCGGGGAAGAAAGGGGAGGGCGGTGGAGCGAGACAGGGGCGGGAGGATTCGGGTTCGGGGGTTTGGGGCGAACGGAGTTTCGCGTAACGAAGGTAATTTCATTCTTCGTAAGGAAGGTTAGCCTCTATGGAGCGAAGGGTGAGAACTGTCGGGTACAGCGGCGCGCGGCGCAGAGAGAGAGAGAGAGAACAAGAGAGAGAAAGAGGAGCGCATGCCAAAGAGCAAAAGAGAGAGAGAGAGAGAGAGATAAAGAGCGAGAGCGACGTGGTTGCCGAGGGCGCGAGGGGCGCAGAGTCCGCTGAGGAAAAAGGGGTGAGTGGATTCGAAGAGCGAGCGAGCCAGCCAGCCGGAGCGAGAGGGAGAATGAAAAAGCGACAAGGTGAGAGAACCGGCGCGGCAGCATAGAGAGAGAGGAGAGAGAGAGAGAGAGAGAGAGGAGGACGAGAGCGGAAACACACAGCAGGCCGAAGAGGGTAGAAGGAGAGAGAGAGAGAGGCCGCGAAGGGGCGGCCAGGAGAAAAAGAGGTTATTCGACGGGGCGGGGAGGAGCGAGGGGAGGGCCGCGCGCAGGGAGGAGCTGTGTCGAGTTTCTACGGCTAAAAAGAGACTTTCAGAATAACAAACTGCGCGAGGAAAACCGAGGGAAACGCGCCCTCGACGGGGAGGGGGGGGGTGGGGGTTGGGGGCCGCCGCGTAGACGGTCCGACCAGCGACGCCGACGATTCACGCGGCTTTCGTGGGTGGCTGGCTGGGTTATCAGCCATGGAAGAATAGATATACGCCTTATTATGTCTCGCGGGCTCTCGCTCTGCCCTCCGCCGATCTGCAACGTGGGCTTGTGCGGAGGCAGCGCGAGACGACGCGCGGAATATAAACATTTTTTGATTGGGCGGTCGTTCGATTCGAGGAAGCTCGGCAAATTGGACGAGCAAGTGCCGTTTCTTTAGATCGGTGCTGCATTATTGTTCGGGGGGGGGGGGGGGGGGGCATGGTTCGCCGGATCTGGAAGTCATTTTCTTCGAAGTACTCCTTCGTTCGCGAAAGCTTGGGGCGCGCGGCTTGGAGAGCAGTCATTAAACGCGGCGGTTTCGAGAGGCTATGAAATGCTGATTCGAGTAAGAAAGACTATTTTAATCCTTTGCACTTGAATGGTGACTTTAAGGCATCGCTAAGATTGTTCCACCATGTCCCAAGATCATTTTTATATCGACGAAGATTAGATTGAAAAAATTGTTGAGTAGTGAAATTGATGGTAGGAGTCACTTGAATCAATTTTGTATGCACGAAAGTGCGTTAGTGATACATTATGTACAAGATTAAATAGAGAAATCAATTTTATTGTATACAAACAATTACTATTTTATAAGTTATGTATTATATGCTACACATTATAATATAATCTATAACGAAAGTATATAAATTATAATATATTATATTATATTACAAATAAATAAATAGCTCTTGTGGCTGAGAACAGTCGTACGACCGTAAAGAATTAATATTAAAAATACCTGACTCAAATGACTCGTTTCCAATATATCATTTTACGATTATTTAAATAAGATAAATATGCTTTTATGAAAAATGTTTGACTACGACCGTTTACTCTAGCATATATTGCAATAAAAATTACTAAAAGACTATATAATGTAGACTTCATTTATATATATTTATTATATTTGTAATTCACTTATATTATAAATTAAATTTTACAGCTTTTACAAGACGAGATATTTCATATATTTTGAATTCTTTATTACGTTTACTTTTTAGACAGTCCAATAAAGACACAATAAATCTAATCTGAGACCCATCGAATCCAACTATTAACTTCCAACCTACTCAAATAGAACCCTCTTTCCGCAGACAAACTCGATGACACAAAAGCTCGTTAAAAATCAATTATTCCATCATGAAAACCACGATCCGGCTGGAATTTTCCCGCGCTTACCGTACGAAAGCCTCAAACTAAAGGGTCCCGACAAAAACAGGAGAAAATATTTGTTCGATGAATGGGTAAGCCGCGGTCGCAGGAAAAAAATCAGTCACCGTTACACGAGCCTTCTTTAGCATAAATGGCGGAAGTGATCGCATTAGGTCCACGTGTTAACCGCCGCAGATCATCAGCCGGGTCCTCGAGCATTCCGCACCCCGGGAACGAGCCCCGGGCTGGTTGTTGGCTTGGCCCGGGGTTCAGGTATTACATTGGTTTTGTGTAGCGAGTATATATCCGAGCTCCACAAAAGGTGCACAGGTCGGTTAATGCGGGGCGACGTGTGTTTATAAATAGTCGGGCCGAATCGTGTGTCGAAGGGGCGCCGACGCCGCATTCGTGTGCGCGCGCGCGCGCGCGTTTGTATTCTGTCATCCGTGTCGATTTGCGCCCCGAATCGCTCGCAATTATTGCTCGGTCATCGAGGTGGCAGCTAAGTATAAACACGTTGACGTTTGCCGAAAACGATGAGCTACGAGAGGTTTATCGATCGCCGGCTGGGTCAAAGGGCAAAGGAAAACATTGTTATTCAAGGGCGAGGGGCGAACGGCTTTCGTTTCCTATTTTACCCTTGTTCG
>NW_027589858.1:0-5266 GCF_028453695.1 Augochlora pura
GAGAGAGGAGCGCAGCGTTTCTCGGGGCGCGCGCGGTAAACGCCGGTATCTCAGGCGAAAACGTGTATAAACGACGAGACGGCCTCTCGGTATCGATTAACGCTTTGCCGGCCGTAACCAACCGCTCCGCCTGTCGAGAACAATAGACCGTGAATAAGTGGCCGTTGCTTGCAGAAGCTAATATCGCCGGGCAACATTAGCGCGCGCGCGTGTCGCTCTCTTCTCTCCGCGCCGCTTCCCGCGACGCGGCGAAGTTATTTCTCCCGATGCCTAGGCCCGATCCGAGATAGCCAACGATCGCCTCCGGGACCCGCATTTTCTGTTTCCCCGCGGTCCGCGCGAGCCTACCGAAAATCGATGAACGACAAGCGGAGATAATTCTTTATTAACGATCCCCTTCGCCGACTCCTCTCGCAATGTTTCACTCGACCAGATAACGGTTGCAGCTCGTTGCGCCATCGGGGACGCTGCTGGATTTCTGCGGTCCATAGAAATTGTTTATTCGTTTTGTAACATTCCAGGACGACTGCTGGTTGTCCACGGCTAGGATAAAATATTAGGCAGTGATTTGTGGATTTTTTATTATTTCTGCGATCTTTGTTTATGCTTTTAGTATTTTTTATGGGATGTTTTCAACTATGAGAAAGTTTCCATAGAATCCCTTTAATATCAACCCTCGCATGACGACGGCCGGGTGGTCTGCGCTGACCTTTATTACACGTAAGGAAACATAATAAACTAGTTGCTATAAATAGAATAAATAAATAGTTGCCTATCCCCTGTCACCTTTCATTACGACATTGTTAGCAATATAATTGGAAGATGAATAAATCAATGGAAGGGGATCGCTGTAGACGTCGTACGATACTCGGCCACAGGTCACCGTCGTGTTCCGTCACGCGAGAATTAATGTTTGAAAAATCTTTCGATTCGCTAATTGTTCGATCCGTCGATCGTTACTTTACTCCCTTCAACTGCACTGAACATAACGCGAGTCTACGACGTAGGGGTAACTTAACCTCTTAGGACCGATACCCCATTATGGTAAATTATTATGGTAAAATATCGGTATCATATACTTAAGAAAATGTTCTCATTTAATTATTATAATTATATAGACACTTGCACTGCAATACCTTTCAAGCTGCGCTGATTAGCATTTATTTATTCTTAATATTTTTCTTAATAGAACCAGACAATTTTAGACTTCGATAACAGAAGAATTTATTTTTATTTCGATATAGGGAATATTAATAATATTAATGTTTATTTGATTCTGCATGAAGTCTGGCTCGTTATTTTAGTGTAGGGGTTAAAGACTTCGTTTCAATGTGCTCGCATTCTATACAGGTATCATAGCCACATCGTAAATAAAATTGTCTCGGTTAACTGCAAAACATTGGAACAAGGACTAGAAACGAGGACGCGACCGAAACACCGTCGTCCGTCCGACGATGGAAGACGATCGTTTCTGGGAAATTAGGTCCGCGATATTTAGCCGGAAGATGGTATCCGATCCGAGGACGCTGCGAAGGAAGAATGCGAGATGGCGGGCCGCTAGAGGTTGTTTATCGGCGGATCTCGTACGGGGCGGTTGAATTCGCGGGGCTCGCTTCTTGGCCCAGATACCCGGCCGATGAATGACAATAATTCCGAGTATCCTGGTGGCCGGCGGCCGCGATCGGATCGCGCAGTCGTCGCCCGCGATAACGAAGCGTCGCTGGTTCGCGCGAATTACGCGTGTAACGTTAATTGAAACCGAGCGGCCGTCGCTGGAACGGCGTTAATTAGACGTCGGGCGTGACGGAAACGATAACCGGGCAATTATTCAGAATATTGTCGCGATATTGATAAACCAATCTGCGCTGGGTGAGCACTGCCGGGCCTCGGACGACGCGACGTCACGCCCGCGGGTCATTAAAACCGTTTAATTACATCGGCGGACGCGTTAGCGTTGTTGTCGCCAGCCGGAAATTCAATTTTCTCGGTTTTCCAGCGACGGCCGTGACTCTTTTCCAGAACGTAATTCCATAGGGAGGTCTAACGGTCAACGCCGTCACATGGTTTCGTAATTTCTTTTTTTTTGGTAGGTCGCTTGTCTGTGAACTGCGGTTACTGGGTCATTTGGATTCAGTGTACCTTTAACCGTGAACTAATTAGTCAAAGTACAAAGATTGAATTAAATAAATTGCTGTTACAGTAGGGAACAAGAATTCTGCAAGAAGAAGTTTTAGGAATATATTTAAAAAAAATTAATGAATAAAGGTGAGAACATTTGGTCACAATGTGAGTGACGATTAGGATTGATCGACGGACCTTAAGTTAATGCATATTGCAAATATTGTATATAGAAATATATAATTATACAATCGTATTACTCTATAATTATTTATTCTACCCAATTATTCCTATTCATAAAAAATTGAACAGTTGTCCAACTGGCCCATCGTCCAAGGGTTAATTCGCCGAAACAAAGCCGCCCAACCCGCTTAAATGCCTACCGAATGTTCCGTCTTCAAGCTACGCCGTTTCGAGCCTCCGTCCTGAACAATTTCATTTGCAAATTATGCGCGAAATCCTCGCACCGAGTCCGGCCCGAAATCACAGAGCGACGGGTTAATTAGCGATAAGTAACCAGCGCGAAGTTTCGGATGCTGGAAGTTGGAAACGGCGCGCGTCCGTGGAAAGTTTTAAACACAGCTTCCGGTTTCGCGAGGAGGAGGGAGGGAGAGAGGGAGGGCGGATCGAAGGCTCGAATTTTTCCCCAGCGTTAATGGTTAATTACTCGGCTCCATCGGATGTTGTTCGTCACGGGATTAAACGAGCGCGCCGGGCTGGGCTAGGTCTGTTCTATTGCGTGCTGGGTGACCAAGAGGGAACTCGGCGAATTGCCCTAACCAATCATCCTATTATGCGAGCCCGGTGCCGCGCGCAGTGCCGCCAACTCTGCCCACGGGTGCTCTCCGTCTTTCGATCAACGCTGGAAGACGCTCATCGTTCCGGGATCCGAAACCCGGGATCACGTCCGTCGGAACCGTTCCGCGGAATCTCGGCGAATAATTGAAAGCGATCGTCGGAGGTTACGGCCGCTGGTAGAACCGTTTCAATTAGCCGTCGCGGTGGTGAACGTAACGCCAGCCCGTTCCAATTTTCCGGGACGGTCCCGAGGCCTTCGCGCGCTGGCTCCGGCGAACAGAGAGCGATCGCTGGAAGACTGTTCGTTTTAATTTAGGCCAGCTTACTCGGGGTCTCTCAATGTCGAGTCGGGCCAATCTCCTCGACGCCTACGCCTCGCCGCGCGAAATTACGTGCATTACTTGAAACCGCGGGCCGGCTGCATTATTCATTGGCTCATCGTCGGGCGCGCGTGCTAAGCCGACCTACAGTTTCCATCGAACAGGAACGGTATCGACCCGCGCGGCCAGAGATCCGACATCGATCCTCCGTCTTCGAGGCTCGCGCGAGCTTTCGCGAAAAGGCATCCTACGGGATTTTTACGAATTCCGTGAAGCGAGTCGCGAGGAGGATCCTCGCCGGAGGTCCCAAAAACAAGCTTCCTCCGTCAATTCCGCCAATCAGCGAGATTCCCCGAACCGAGTTGACCCAGACCCCGTGCGGATTAGCGTGGTCCAATCAACCGCGCGGTCGAAACTTGGAGCTTTTGATCCCCGCAGGGCCGGAGGAGATGGATGCACCTAGGTCGTGAACTTCGTTACGCTTCGGCGAAGGTTCACCGGGCAGTGTCAATGTCTCCGCAGGATATCCCCAGCGACTGGTGCCGGCTCGGCTCGAGTGACAGTCCACTCTCTTTCTCTCTCTCTCTCTAGCTCTCTCCCTCTATCTTTCTCTCTCTCTCACTCTCTCTCTCTCTCCGTCTTTCCCTCCGTGTCTCTCGCTCCGTCAGGGCCCTGTCCCCTTCTGGGATCTCCTGACCCCACCTTCTTCCCGTTGCAGTTGTCGTTTGTCGACCGGGGTCGGAGTTCATTGTGCCACAAGTGCATTCCGAGTGCCGGCGACGCCAATTGCTCGTTACGGACGTGGAGCCAGTTGTGAATCGGTCTCTGTGAAAGCGTTCGCTGACGTCCACCGTCTCGCGCGAGCCTCTTTGCCAAGCCGGCCAGGACCTTAAGGCCAGGTCCTTTTTCAGCGGCGCAGAAGTTGCGCAACCCGGAGATCGCGGGATTTTGTCGGATCGGTCAGTGAAAGCGAGAGCTTCGAGGTTTCGGTGCAAGTTGCACGGCGACGCGCCGGCGAGGGGTGGAACGACGCCGTTGCCCGCACGTCGCCAGGAGGAACGAGTCAACTCGTCCGTCGCACGGTACGTATTCGTTCGCACGAGTTTTCACTTCCGACGATTCCGTACGAGTCGTCCCGCGATCGTGCAAAAGTGCGAACGCGTTGTCCGGCACGCGGATTACACGCAACGCTCGCTGTCGGATTCGTCGCGCGCGTTCTCATTGGCGAAGGTGAAGGACAGGTGTCCGGCTAAAAAGTAACAACCGCGGAGCGAGATGACGGCTTGTCCGAGAAGTTCGTGGTGATGGCACGCGAATTCAGATCGGGCCTTTCGGTCCGCCAATTGCCGCGGATTAGAACCACAATGGCGCAAGACGCATTTTCCTCGTTGCGAGAGATGGGGAGTGTTATTGTTCGCTAACTTGTGCAGAATGAATCTATTCTTAAGATAATTTAGAGCAGAGTTAACTTATACTAATTTAATTATTTGACTCGTTTTTTTGAGACAGTGATTTATGCTACTATGATTCCAATTCATGATTTCAATTTGTCGCGATTTCCAAATCCAAGTCTCGCAAGACAACGAAACATTCGCAGGTGAATGGAAGATTCAGGTGAAGAACTTTCAGGCCAACTGGATGTTTCTTTCCGCAAAGATAAGAGCAATCGCGATGCTTCCCCGCGATTTCTAACGCAACGATTTTTACAATCCGCCGGTCCATTGTGCATAGATTGAGCTAATTGCGGACACTCCCTCGCGAGCAGCTCCTCCCACCGGCGTTTCGACGTGAGAGCTTCGGCAATTAATTCGTTTCGGTGTAACTGCGCGCGGGATTCTAATTAACGCACTCTCGTGCGACCAAACGCGCGCCGAGAATCCAAGATGGTCTCCGTTTACGCAACCCGATCATTACCGCGGCGACGCGACGCATGATTTATCTCGCAGATTTTCGCGTGTCCTCCGCTGGCCGGCGCCGGGGGAGACCCGTGGTAAAACTGCTTGCGAAACTCCGCGGTGGATCACGTACGC
>NW_027589859.1:0-5264 GCF_028453695.1 Augochlora pura
TAAAAATTTAGTTTTCAAATCCATAGTATATTCAACACCGAAAAAAATATTCCTTGTACGAAATTTCAACGTTAAGCAATTCCTTGTTACAAGAAGGCAATTCGCGAGAGTAAATGCGACGAAACAATGATTAGCGATATTAATCCATAAACAACGGTAAACAGAAGTCGCCACGCAAACGCGCGATGCAAAGTCCCGTCGCCGTTTGACCAATCCCCAATCGGGTTCGCCGTGATCGGTCCGAGGGCGAGAGGTTCGGTCGGCGGAGCGCGCACAATGTTCCGCGGCGGGCGTAAACAAGAAAAGGAGAAAGACGAGCGACGGGAATCGATTTCATTTCGCCGATTAAAGGTTTAATTACAGCCGAACGGCGAGGCGAATCTCGGCGAGAGGCCCCGCTGTATCTCCGCGGGATCGAAATAAAAATAATTAACTGTGTGTGCCCGGGGTATCGGTGCCGAACGCCGGCCAGGCGAAACTGAAATCACGCCGCCCATGCCGATTCTGTCCAATAATCCTGCGTCCTCGAAACGGAAAAAAGGATACAATCCGTTTGTATCGATCCGACGCGCGAACCCGGCGAGGATGCGCGCGGAGAGAAGGGGGATGAGGTGAGAGAGGGCCGCCGTCGATTGTTCGTGTCCGGGTGACCGGCGAACCGGTAAATTAGCGACGACCCGTCATATTTGTCGCTTCTTCGCGCCGCACGGCGGCGGGGCCGGCGCGGAAAGTAGTCGCGAAAGCGAAGCACAATTACGTAACGTCCGGCTCGCGGCCGCTTGAAAAAAAAGAAAAAAAGGAACTATGACTTTTCACGGCGCGTTAAGCTCCGTCTAACGACCGGCCGGCAATTATGCGCCGGGAAACTGAACGGAGAAATTTAGGCGCGCGTGACGTTACGCGCGATGCTCGCGGAAAGCCCCTCTCTCTCTCTCTCTCTCTCTTTGTCGGCCGGTGTATGCAGAACGGAATTTTGTCCAAAGAACCGCGATCATTTTTTTCGAACCGGAGGGACTGGCCCTGAAAGCGAGATTGCTTTTGCTAATTACTCCGGCGGGCACGCTTCTTGGAAACGCGCGGAGAACGCCGCGCGCGATCGCCGACAGTTCCGATCGTAAACTTACTTTCGCGGATCTGTACAGCTTCTTTAACCCCCGAGACCGTCTTATGGGGCCAGCTCGTAACGTTTTTAACTTCTATGTGGACGTCGGAGTAAATGCTAAAACGATGGGGTTGTTATACAAATTATTATATCGAATATATAATATATAATAATAGTATTATACACAGTGTATAATGTGTAATAAATAATTCTATACTGTATATAAAATAGATTTTATATTATATGTATAATATGTATATTTCATATCCTATATATTGTAATATACATTAGATATTATTGTACATTACACATGTACTACGACACAACCCCATAATGTTAGTCATGCCAAAAAATAGAAATGGAAGGGTTAGGTTGGATTAATTTCTAAGTTTCAAGGTTATATTAACATTGAAAAGATTATTTACATTATTTTAAAAAATCCAACCAGCAATCATTGGCATTACTATTCAAATTATTTTACAATCTCCACCAAAATAAGAAATGAAATCGAATAAATAGGCAGAAATCACTCGAATAAATAGGCAGAATAATTCTTTAAAATTAAAAAGAAATACATTCGAATTCAAGTAACACTTAATTCTAAAATAACTTGTAAATTATTTATATGTCATAACACAGCGATCACCACAGCGCACGGAAACGTTTTATTTTCTGTCGAAACGCGTGCGTCAAACACGTCGACGTCGGGAACGGGTTCAACGATCCAGCTCGAAACGGTGCCGGTCTCTCGCGTAGAAATTCGATCGTAATTCCTCGCGCGGTTTAATCTACATCGGCGGACTTATTTAGCATTTTTTCGCCGATCTAAGATCGCGGTGCCGGCGATAAAACGGTCGGGTAAAAAACTTGTCCGCGGCCGTGTAAACCAACGAAGAGAGAGAGAGAGAGAAAGAGAGAGAGAGAGCGTTCGTGGAAAAAAAGAACGTTTTACGAGTACAATGTTGCGAGCGGCGGTCCTATCGTTGTCACTAGGCTAATAAAGAGTGCACACCGACTGTTTTGCATGTTAACGGCCGGGATCTCGGAATTATAGCCGGTCGAACATCGCGTGACTTCCAATTTAAGTGCATCGGGGATCCAATAAAGCGAACGGGACTGTAATTTTCGCAGATAATAACGGTGGCACGCTAATTCCCCCGGCGTTCCGAAAACAGAATCGAATCGGCGTTGAATGGCGATCCTAATACAAACTGCAGCTTCCGAGTGATCCGTGGTAATAAAATGTTAGTAAAAAAAGAGTTAAAAGCATAAGCGTTTAATCAGCTTCGATGGATTTCATGGCTGAAGGACGTAACATTCACAAGGCTTTATTATATCACCTAATTAACCAAACCGCTATAGCAATTTCCATGCCGCTTATTGGCCGTGATTCGACACGGGGTGGTCTAACCCCTTTACTATAATAACGAGTCAGTTCCACGACGAACATTCCTTACATAATTTAATAAATACGATCGTCAATCTTTTCTATTAAATCGAAACAAAACGTCCATCAAAAAAATCTGGGATTGAAATTAAGACAATCGCGAGACAAAAATCCTCTTGCTCCATCAAGGAAATGATTAAAGACGAAATTATACTAACGAACGCAGTTCTAAAAGATATCACAGGGGTTAAGTAACTCGTCGCAACAATTGCGAATTTACCCACCAAAAAAGTCATTCTTCCTCAATCCGTTCGAGATATTCAGCGTTATTTACGCCAAACGGAAAAATACCACGCTTGCGTAAAGCGGGCCGAGTTCGAGGGCCCCGCATATTTCACGTCACAAACCCGACGATAATCCTTAATCTTTATCCGCGAGATTCGGCGAGGACACAGCTGTTACGCGAGAGCCGGCTTCCCCCCTTATTCCGATGCGAGAAGGTGCTCGCGTACGTGTCGGAAAAGTCGTTCCCACAGTCGGCGGCCACAGCCGAACAACAAATCAAACCGGGCCCGTGGTTCCGGACAATGGGAAGTTTTCTTAATTTCAAAGACGTCCCCGAGAGGGGATCCATTAATATCTCGTTTCTATTATTTCAACTATCGATACAAGTATACCGTTCCGCTCGCGGACAATGGCGAGTTCTATCGGCGGACGAGACCACCACCTTCTCTAAGAATCCGGCGTGCGCGGGGAGGGGGGCAGAGGCGCGCGGAAAGTCCACGCACGGAAGGAATTTCATTGCCTTTGTTCGAGGAAGGAAGTCGCCGCGACGGAAAGGGGGGGAGTTCTGCCAGAAGGGGAATAAGATCGGAGAAAAAGCGAAGGGATGGGGACGAGGCGAGCAGAGCTAAGAGGACGAAGCGAAGAAGGACGAAGCGAGGGGCATGAGCTAAGAGGACGAAGCGAGGAGGACGCGAGAGCGGATAGCAGTGGTAGGAGGAGATAAAGAAAACCGAGATTATACATCAAGTTCACCGCGACGAAGGAGTCGGTGGGACAGCTTCGCGTGGTACGTTGCCAATGCCACTTGAGGCTGAATCGTATCTAAATGTGCCTCGTATATCAGAAATCGAACTGTTCCGCGGCACTGGTACACACGGCCGGTTTACTTGCATCATTTTGCGCGGTCGCCGTTCCGTAATACCGCCGGCTGCAGATGCGCCCAGGTCGTTCCACATTTCCCTCGACGTCGTGACAACCCTACACGTGGAAGTGTTCCCTTTCCGTACTCTTCCTTCTCTCGTCGACGCGAGAGCGGGCCCGGAGCGGGGGCCAGGATCCCGGTTGTTTTAGTATGAAATGATGTAGCATGCCGGCGAAACGATGCGCCGGCTGATAAATCACGGCAGATTTACGGCGATATAGAGCTATTTCGTTCCCTCCTAAGTACAAAGGCACGTCCAGCCCCGTAGCCGGCTGATTTTTCCGCGACCGGAAGCCGCGCGGAGACGATAAGCCCGAGGATAAACCGTTGATAGAAACGAGTCCCGATGCATCCTGCGCGACCAAATCCACCCCTCTCTCTCTCTCTCTCTCTCTCTCTCTCTCTCTCTCTCTCTGCCCTTCTTTGCCTGTCCGTCTCTCCGTCTTTCGCCAGCTATCGTCCTGTTTGCTCGAGGATCACCACGCTATCCAGCTCCTTTTCCAGCTTCTTCTAGCTACCACCGAGTTAACGTCAACGGGGTCCTCCCACGCCCTGACAGAAATTAAAAGATTTACGAGCGGCCGCAATCTCGCCGGCGATCTACATACATGCCCGCCGCCGAGAAACGAAAACAGCAAAGGAGAGGACTAGCTCTGGAACCGAGCCAGGATAACGCGAGCTCGCCCGCGGGATTGACAGTTTCGGCGCAGCTTTATCTACGGCACGTTCAACAATCGGTGCCGCGCGCGCGCGCGCACCCTCGCTCGCTCGCGGTCTTTCATTTGATAAGCAACGCGTGCCCGACCTGACAAGCCGAGATTGCTTCGAATTAAGTACAACCCGGTTTATCAATCCCGTCGGCCGGGCTCGATTTTTAATCGGTCGCCGGCGAGGCTGCTGCGGATTCCGCGCGAGCCATTTCTCCAGATCAGCTGATGCAGTTTTTAATACGTTATTTATTTAACGGATCATTTTCGCGTTGGCTGGCCATCGCGATCCGAAAGTTACAAGCAGCCAGCGCGCGACTATTGAAATAATTGTGCGACTATTGAAATAACAATCGTGTGACTATTGAAATAACAATCGTACGACTATTGAAATAACAATCGTACGACTATTGAAATAACAATCGTACGACTATTGAAATAACAATACTACGACTATTGAAATAACAATCGTGCAACTATTGAAATAACAATCGTACGACTATTGAAATAACAATCGCACCAGGTTATCTGATTGCCGCTTGTCGCGCGTCGCTGATGAAATTCTTTTTCCTTCGACCACCGTCGAAGCTGTAATCCGCGACGCGGACTTGGACACACAAAGGGTCCCGTCGCGTGACGCGCGTCTTCCACTGTAATCTCTTTTTCTATTGGCCAAGAGACAAAGAACGCTGTCCGTTTTGCATTGACACGCGACGAGATGGTGTCGCTGCATCGCGCGCGTTTCGTTTGCGTCCACTGTAATCATACGCGAGAGGATTCGAAGACGCAAACTATTATAGATACTGTGATCGTGAGATTACATGCTATTACTGGCATCGTAATTATTGTAATTATTGTAAT
>NW_027589860.1:0-5261 GCF_028453695.1 Augochlora pura
GGCCCCGCGCGTTGCAGTTATCGAGCGCCAGGTAAATTTACTTTTCCGAAAGGGTAGGGGGGGAAGCCGCGCTAATGGAACCAAAGGATGAAGCGTTTCGAGACCCTCCGCCGAGCAACTTTTCTTCCGCGGCCGCGGATTACCGGATCGTTAATATTTCGCCGGGAAGAGAAATGAATGTTCCGATGGAATCGGAACTTTCGAATGTTCAATTTGTCAGCGGCCCGTTAGCCCTGGGCGGTCCGCGCGGTATCGCGGGGAGGGGGGGGGGGGGGGGGGGGGGGGGGGGGGGGAGGGAGAACGTCAGGTTCCGTTCGCAGTTCGAGGGTCGTGATTCAATTGTTGTCGAAACGAGTTTGTAAGTTATCGCCGCTTAATTGACTTAAAAGTTCGGCGGTAGCCGTCCGCCGGCACATCCGGACTCGTAATTTCGTTGGCAGCCGCCCGCGATAAAATTCTCGCCACCGAAATTCGATCGCGGCCCGCGATCGCGGCTCGGGAGACAACGGCGTGTCGCGAAGCTGGCCGCTCGCCGCGACTCGGAAATAGATAAAAATCAATTTTCCGTTTTTCCACGGGACCCGACCAGCCGCGGAACAGTTTCCGTGGTGAACGGGGCGTGCGCGGAAACGATCGGACAATTATCCAGATAACATAGTCCTCGGGCGAGACGTTTCAGAGATTGAATAAAGAAAAGCGGTCGGGTGCCGGTGCCGGGTCGCGGACGACGCTTATGCCTTGCCCGCACGCAATATTAATTCCAGGGGAACATTGTTTAACCGTTCCATCGTATTGCCCCGTACACGAAATAGAATTACGCTTCCGTATTCGCCGCAGACCCTTCATTCTCATTTGCTGCGACCTGTTCTGTATAAACAAACGCCTGCGTACCGAACATCGGAGCAAAAATTGTTCTTCTTATCTTTTTCGAAATAAGTTGTTTGCAACCGTTCGCCCTGGGAAAAATATTCGCTCATTTTGATTCGGAGCTTGCTTTCGAAAGTAATGTGTAAAATGATAGAACATCGGAGATAATTAGTCAGTTTGAATAATAATGATTTAGTGAAGGATTCTACAGATTTTATACAGATTTGCTATAATTTTCGGCGACCGCCAGGTTGACCGACCGGTAGCCTGCGAATCGTTTGTTCTATCTATTATTAAGACATTATTATATAGTTTAAAAAATATTAGGTACCTATCGCGACGAATAAGATAAATAAAATAGCTAAAATAAGCATCGTTTAACGATCATGAGAATATAAAAATATTAATGCCCGAACGACCTAGTCAATGTTCGCGCATCGATTAATAAACGTCGTGGATGTTTAATCCTTTGCACTCGGAGCCATTTTAACTGTAAATTCGAAATAATTTTTCTGGTTCGTGGTATTACCATTCTATTTAACAAAATCAATTTTTATGCATACAAAATTTATTCCTGTGACTCCTGCCAACAGTTTTGTTACCTGACAATATTTTAAATCCTAAATCTTATTGTTGCAAAAATTATTTGGGAATGAATTGGAATAATTTTAGTGGCGCCTTAGAGTGACTACTTGTGCGCAAAGGGTTAATTTAAGTTCGAGAAGAGCGTTAACGCGCCGCTAACAGGTATTTCCTCGACGATTTCTGCTTATTTCGTACAATTGCGAGCGGTGGCGGAACACAATATTCCAAGGCAGTTTTACGGCCGAGTTTGAAAAACTCGTTAATGCGGCCCGTTCGAACGGAGCGTCGAAGTTCGCCGACGATTGATCTTCAGTTTAGAAATCACACCGGGGCCCCCCGGCCGAGTCATTGAAACTTTATAATAGATTCTATTATTAAGTTCTATCGTTTCGCTGGTTAATGGCGGCGCGAACCTAACTCATCGGGCACATAAATTTCAATAGATTCCTGGATAGTATCGCGTGATCGGGTATCATTTGCCAGGCATGGCGCCCAAAACGCTGGGGAACTTTCCGAACTTCGTGTAAGATCGGAGATAGCGGCAGCGATGAGACGGAAGAACAATTGAAACGATCGGGCGCTTTAACTTTCGATTTGCTAGACCGCGCGCGCCCGCGCTCCAACCGCGTTCGGTTTTATTCGGTTAGCGTCCAGGAGCTCTCGGCGATCATCGCGGATCCGTTCCAAAGGGTCTATCGAAATCAACGATTGCCCGCGGAGACGCACGCGAAATCCGTCGGCGTTCACGGCGTTCCCTTCGTCTCGGGCGACCTCGCGGCGGCCGGGTGTCGATTCCGCTTCGATTTCAATTTCCTTATCGGCCGTGATTACCTTTTAATTTAATTCAGACCCGACGGTATAACTACTGGAAATGATTAAAGACCGCAAGGGTTAAGGGAGATCCGACTTCGTAGTCATTAGGGAACTGTAATGGTCCGACAGTCGTCCCAGTCGCTTCTACAGATTACCCAGCTATTTTGAACCTCTTCGAGCACCCCCGAACCATTGCCGCTGGTCCATCCGCTGATCTTGTTCGCTTCGCGTCGACCACTTTTCCTCCACTTCTCCGTCTTCACCCCTTCATTTCTTTCGCAGTTAGATCGATTACTATTTTGACACTCTTAACCCATACTTTGAAGAACCCTTATCGATTGATCATCTGTAAATGTGAATTGTTATCTATTATTGAGATAAAAGTGTTTGACTATTGCAGGCTTCGATATCATTGTTTAATTCTCTGAATATTACATACCTCCCGAGGTTAATGAAATAAATAAAATAGATTATAAAATATAAATTGTTAGTGTTACGTGTTCACTACACTCCATTCCCCCTTCTTACTATTATTATATATTTTCTTTACATTGCGGCATAGATATTACCGCCTATTATTATTACTATCATCAACATCATCATCATCATCATCATTATTGTTATTATTTTATGTTGTTGTTATTATTATTATTATTATTATTATTATTATTATTATTATTATTAGTAATATTACATTATGAATATACACATAAACGATATTGTGTGCGGTCATCGATGTTGGAGGGACACCGGTCGGCATTAAGACCCACCCTTTTTTTCCCCCACCCTTTTCTCCCACACTACAACCAGGCCCTCTCTGACACCCGGAGTTCTCCTCGGAAGGCTAGACAACGACTTTCAGCACTTTTAACCCTTTGCACTCGAAGCCATATTAACTTTAAATCTAAAATAATTTTTCTAGTTTGTACTATTTTCATTTTACGTGACAAAGTTTATGTTATATACATATGAAATTGATTCTTGTGATTCATAGCAACAGTTTTACAGTTAATAATTTTTTTAAATCTAAACTTTGTTGGTATAAAAATTATTTAGGAACGTGATTGAACAATTTTAGTGGTGCCTCAGAGTCACCACTCGAGTGCAAAGGGTTGAAATAGCACTCTTACGATAACCACAAAGCAAGAAAATAAAATCAAGCACACCATGCAACAAGCGTTAGTTAACTTTTAAACCAATGAAGCAAACTGTTATCGTTACGAACCATATCGTAACAGTCAGTCGATTTGATTATCGTATAATAAAAGAAATGCCAAGGTTTAAGATATTTCAAAAATTTTACACATCGTTTAACCCCTTGCACCCCATGAGTCAGACTCATGGTGAAGATTTTATGCAAGCTCTACCAAGTATGAATATTATTCATTTCTTCTACATCAAGGTAAAAATCAATTTTCTTTTGTTATCAAAGTATAGAAACGAAGGTAACTAAAGACAATACAGGAAACAAAAATGGTCTGGTCCTATTGGGAAAATTATTAAGTACGCATAAGTGCTAATCGTCACGGCATGAAAGGAGCGGTAGTGCAAGGGCTTTAATCATTCCAACCAATTTTTGCAGTTGCGAAACGAACTGCACAAATGTTTCTAAGTAACGATAGAAGAGTGCTTGGGAAATATTGGGTTGTCCGGAAAATTCGTGCCGATTTTTTAGGAAAATTAGAACGCAGCTCATTTAAATATGAGTATACATTTATTAAATTATATAGGTACCATTCTGTTCCACAACCTTTCTCCATCTTTCATACAGCTTGAGAATTCGGTCCTTCCAGGACCTCTCAGGTTTTTCGACAAAAAATTTGTCCAAATGGGTTTTTATCTCAACCAAAGAGTTGAAATTTTTTCCATTAAGGGAATTTTGTAATGATCGGAAAAAGTGGAAATCCGAAGGCGCAAGGCCTGGCGAATACAGTGGATGGGGTAAAACATCCCAACCAAACTCCAACAATTTTTGCCGAGTTCTCAAAGACACACGACGTCGCGCATTGTCCTGATGAAACACGACGCCCTTCCGATACAAAATTTCTGGACGTTTTTGTTCAATTGACGTCTTCAATTTATCTAATCGAGAGCAATACTTTGCCGAATCTATTGTTTCATTAGTTGGTAAAAGCTTATTCTCGATTTCTCTTCTAATCATATCTTCGTCTGTGGTGGACGGCCTACCTGGGCGTTCTTGATCTTCAAGGTCGAAATTTCCAGCTTTAAACCGAGCAAACCACTTCCGCACAATTCTTTCGGCTACAGCATCCTCGCCATAAACAGCGCATATCTTATTTGCCGCTTGTGTGGCATTTTTGCTCTTTCGGAAAAAGAAAAGCATCAAATGCCTATAATGCACTTTATTTGCCACCATATTCTAAAGCATACAAAACTGATAAAAATTAACGAATCGTAACCGAACTTTCTTCCAAATATGGCTGAAGTTATCTCTTTTAGTATATGTACACATGTCATTTGTTTTCAACAATTGTGATATATGCAGTCAGGCCTCTCACGCTACCAACCGAAAATCGGCACGAACTTTCCGGACAACCCAATAGTTTCGAATGCATCTGTACATGCCTGATCGCGAGCTGCGAAATATTAGAAAGGGTTGAAGCGGCCTGTCCGGCGATCATCCGCGTCGATATCGAATATCTTTCAATTGTTCTACAGTTTTGTAATCACAAACGAAGAATTTGTAAAGAGTTACGCGCAATTACTAGGTCGTTTTTATAGTTGGCGCTAGTCATAAAATAATCATAAAAGTGACACTCCGTTTTCCCCCAAATTGTCCATTTTTGCCCGGAGGACGATCGGGGAGAGAATTTACCGCAGGCGGAACGATCCGTGCGGGAAGAAACGGAGCGGCCGTTGAATATTTATCGCGATACGGTGCCGCATTCACGGGCACGCTTCTCAAGGGTTGCCGCAACTAATAGGAATGTTAAGCGTCAATCAAAGCGAAGGAACGGCGCGCGCGCGCGCGCGCG
>NW_027589861.1:0-5260 GCF_028453695.1 Augochlora pura
CAACAATGCATTGGCTGTCTGCTTACTTTCTAGTACCATTGAAATATGTTGCATTGTTTGGGGAAACAATGCTTTCACAAACCATCCATCTAGTACAGCATTTACTCTCCCTTCCTCTCCCTCTCTCTCTCTTTCTCTCTCTCTCAACTGGGCACCTTTATTGTCGTTTAAGCGTGCACAACTCGACCGCGAAAGAGACAAGGGTCAGCACGCGAACGAAGGAAGACGAAGACAATGTCGTTTCACGGTTTCGAATCAAAAGTAACAAGCTGGGAACAAATTAAGCACCAGTTACTCGATTATTATGCATCTGTGAATACGAGGCAGCGCCGGGGCTTATTGTTTGTAACGAGAGCGGGGACGGGCGATATTAAAATACGCTTAAGAAAGGGCATCTTCGAAAGCGTAAATGTATTTCTTAATGGAAGCGAATTTTCAAGATATACGTTGTATAATATTAATTGTATATTGCATTAAAGATGGAAATATAAATACTTTTACATCGAATAATAAAATTTTCTTGAAAATTTTGCTAATTATAGATGATATATCTTAATATACGCGATAAAACTAAGCTAATAATATGAATTAGAAATATGCTTTAATATTAAATTTTGCTAAAGTGCTTTCGTAAATTATGAAGACTGTACCTAATATAAATAATTTAATATTGTAATTAGAAGTTGTTTCATGTTAAAATATTTTTTTAAAATTTTCTTTGTTCCTTTCTAATGCTGCATTATTATTAACACTGACATCTAATATACCTAGTACAGATAATCTAATATATAATTGACTGTAAAATATACAAGTATTTCATAAACTAATTTTGTCAACCTGGAAATGTTAACTAGAAGTCGCTCAAACCGCTCGACTTCATAAAATCTTGCTTTTTGATTTTTAATAAATATACATATGTGTGCAGTGCTGTGGTAAAAGATATTTTCAAGCTAAACAAATTACAAAGTTCTAATTTTAAGCCTGTCAGCCGAGGCAAATGTTAATTTCAAGCTGTAACACATCGTTCCTGTAATTACGTAGATCTCTGACAATCTTTAACTCCGTTAATTTGCAATTTCCACACATTTTTCTTTCTAAAATAATCTAAAATTCACCGTAGGACTTATATCTTCTTTAGTATAAAGAGAGTCCTGTATTCGATAAACAATCGACCCTCATTTTCTAAAATTTCTAAAGAATTCATTTTCTTCCTTTTAGATTTCAAAATTTGTACTTTTACATTTTCAAAATTGTACTTTTACATCTCCTAATTTGTACTTTCGCATTTCCAAATTTGTACTCTTAAATTTCCAAATTTCTACCCTTTATTACCATTTCCAATTCACCTTTCATAGGAAACAGGGAATCTTTCTATCCAAACGCTAAGAACCCATTTCAGAGCCGGCGAGCAGATCAAATAAACATCGCGCTGGAACAATGTATGAAAGACGCTCGATTATTAAAGCAAACGCGAGTTCGCGAAAGACAACAAAGGCGGCCCTCGCGTGACAACTGACATATCAAACGAGGCGAAGCACAAAGGCGAGTGCTCTAGTCGTTAGTTATGCTGCCTGGCGCGAGCCTCGTTCGGCTTAGAACGAATTTCCAATCGAAATGCAGCCGTTGTTAACGCGACAACGCCGGGAAATACTTCGGATAACGAGCAGCTGGAACGAAATGATTTTGAAAAAGGCGAATGAACCAAAACGACTCACCTCGAAGAGCGAATAAGTCCGATGGCTTGCTCGAGGAACTTGGTGCGCAGCAGCTTCTGAATTTTCTTCATGGCTTCCACTCTGAAAAATAGAAGAACAACGTGATGAAGTATGGTAGGTCAATGTGGCAATAGTTTCATTCGTTGAGTAAGAATTGGGAATTACTTTTGATCCTCGATTGGAACCTCCAACGTTGCGTCGAATGGCACAACTTCCGGTATCGTCCCTTCCCGCATTACCACGGACAACTGAGGACTAATCTCGTCCCAGCGTTCCTCCAAGCTGCGAGGTGCAGGCTGCTCCTTCTGCATGGCTTCTGTTTGGATTTGACGTGAACAGTTTATTAGAATCTGGAGAATTAGAACTGGAGTCTCGAGCCATTGACTTAGGATCACCGGAAATTGTAAACTTTTTTATGTTTGCTATTTTGCCAAATGACTAGAATCTTTTCTTTCGGAGCAGCTATTCTAGCATTTGAGAATGAATGTAGATTTATGCCTTCGTTTTATTTTAATTTTGATTACAAACGTTTATTTAATTTCATTTGATTTTATGTTGATTTCATTTTTATCTTATTGTGACTTTGATTTGATTTCATTTTGATCTTATTGTGATTTAATTTTGATTTTATTTTGCTCTTATTGTGATTTTAATTTGAATTCATTTTTATCTTATTGTGATTTTAATTTGATTTTATTTTGATTTCCTTTCAAAATTTCTAAATAAAATTGTAAATTATCCTAAGGATACTCACTTATATTCTTTTAGTGTCAATCAACTTTTAATTACGTCACCTTCCACTTGAATTCCAATGTATTGCAATATATAAGCATATTTAATATTAGTAATAATAATAATAAGAATATTATATTCGATTCAAAGTAGCACCGCGAATATAACAAATGCTTGAAAGGCAAAGAAACAAGCGGCTCTTACTTTTCTTGCCGGAACTTTTGTGACGTTTACGCTTCGTCTCCTGCACCCTTATGCCGCGACTGCTCTTCCCGCAGTAATTGCTCAGCATTTTTAAGAAGATGTGCGTTGTTGTGACGAGGTCTATCAAATATTGACTGTGGAAACAAAGAATGTTTTGTTGGGGCAAGCTTAGCTCTTGCTATTTAACTCTTTGGGGCACGGTGGGATTAAAAATGTTCCACCTTTTTGATGTACGGTAGTAGTGCATGCTGGGACATTTTTAGATCCAACTCGTTACAGAGGAAATTACTTTAGAAGAAATTGCTACATAAATTTATTTATTTAAACGAAATAATGTTATATTAAGGATAAGGCGAAAAACAGCTTCTTACAATGTTACATAACTACTCTCTAAATGTTTATATTAAAATATGTAAAATAAACCAGAAATATAGGTATATTTAAAAAAGTAGACGAAGAAGAAGAATTAATAATAATTCTGAAATTTTAAAGTAATTACAAAAGTAGGTAAACTCGTGTATTAATAAATAATACTAAATTTATAAAAACTCATTAACTCAAACATTGAGTAAATAATGTAATACAGGAACTTTAAAGGAATACATTAAATAAAATCTATATCTTCTATTAGAATCCTAGCTAAATAAATCATAACTGCAAAGAGGCATTTTCCTTTAAGTATGAACATTAATAAAACATGTTAAGTCTAACCTTATTAGTGGTAAAAATTCATTCTATTCGTTTGAAAACTGGAATACAAAAGTGACAGATATGTTTCCTTCATATTATTTTATCAATTGCAGAAAATCAGAAAAATGTTGTTGTCTTTCTAGTTAAAGTACTTTGCAATAAAATATAAAACCTTAATATAATATACATAAGACCTCTATTCAAATTCTAAATAAATAAAATACAAGCGGGAAAAATCATTTTCCTCTAGAAACGAAAACTGGCGAGAAATATATCAGCTAATCCTCTAATCAATAAGAATGAATTAAATAGTTTGAGAAGCTGATGTATAAAAGATGCAACTAGTAGTCATCAACAAATGATTTCACAAACTACAGGATATGACAGAGAGTGCACAGAAATCTAATAAACTTTGACCAAGGTTCTGACCTTTCAAATTCATTTTACCTTTCAACTTCAAAGAAAGGCGAAGAATAAAACTGCACGAAATATTTCTAAATTAAATGCAGTAGTCATATTGCAATATAACTTCAGAAACTGCAAAACTGAAGAAAATGACACGATCCCAATGATTACGACTCTGCATTTTACCTTTAAAATTCACAGAAAAATAAAAAATGCGATCTCCTAAAATATATTTTAATAGAATCCGCAAATCAAAATCATCTTCTACAATATTATTTTAAAATCTGCAGAAAATGAAGATGAAGCACATACCGAAGCCCAATCATCAAGACTCGCTATATTACCTATCAAATTGCCAAAAAAAGGAAAAATGGAGATCACTGAACATTCTTAAATAAAACGAAGACTAACAATCGCCTACATTACCCAACAAACTGCACGAAACGATGAAACCTGGAATCCCGGTAGTAGCTCTTCATATTTCTCAATTCAGAGCCACGGAAGAAAATTCTAATTCCTCGGTGAAACGATTCCGTCGTAGACTCCGCGTCTCGTCGGAACGTCGTATCACCTGTAAGAACGGACAAGGAGAAAAATCCTGGGACCGTTTCGCAGAGGCGGGCTGACAATGAGAAGTTTGTAAGATTCAGGGGAACCGTCAGCCGGTATCCCGGACAATACTTGTCACCGAATTAATACAGTTCCGCGCCGTGCGTAGAGTTTCAAAGTGGTAACATTACCAACGAAGTTTAGGCGCCGCCGTCAAGTCTTGTTTTCATCACTGTCACCGGGATGTCACAGTAGCGACGATATCGCGGTAAGGCGCGCATCGGCCTCTTACATTTCCGCAGTAGGAAATCCCTTGGAAAACCCGTCAAACTCACGGAAACTTGAACGCCCGTCGCCTTTTCCCATTTCGCCAGCCGGAAGGTCGATAAAAGTTGTTTATTCCACCAAGAAGCGCAAAAGAAGAAGAAGAAGAAGAAGACGAAGAAGAACCAGACAATGGCGTGAGAAGGGAGGAGAGAACGCGCCAGAGGTGGAGCAAGAGCATTAAAGAACCAAGGAAGTCTGGTGCCGGAGAGTAGCTGCCTCGCTGTTCGACCCGATTGATTCGAAACTGAATCAATCTGTCTGCCTAGATAAAACCTTTCGCCCGGCGCCTACCATTTTTTATTTTTTTTTTCCTTTTTTCATTTCCATCCGAGCGATAAACAGATGTCCGAAAACTGCGCCGACACGTAGCCATCGATCATGCAACGCTACCAAACCCTCTCTCTCTCTCTCTCTCTCTTCTGTTTATCCTAGGATTGCGCGCAGAAATAATTAAAAGTTTTGTTTTGATCGATACACCCGATTAAAATTAATCGACGGCAAAGCGACGATTGATTGATGACGAGCGATTGACGGACGATCAATGGGGAGAATTAATCGTCGAAGACCCCGTGTTTTAACCATTTCTGCGTGGAAAAATTGAAAGACTGAATTCTCCTTAAGCAAATAATTACGAAATG
>NW_027589862.1:0-5258 GCF_028453695.1 Augochlora pura
TCGCATAGAAAATAATTTATTTGAATGTAAAGTGTTTATTCATAATTTACCAATTTATTTCGTCCACATTATCTTATTAATTTACTTCTTCCATATTATTTAATCATTTGTACCACATTATACCATACTATACCATATTAATATTTTGCAATTATTCTAATAAAGAATTTCTCAAATCATTCGAGAAAAAATACATAAAATAACATACGATAAATAATACCAATTATTTGAACAAATAGATAAAATAACATGCGACGAATAATAACAATTATTTGAATAAATAGATAAAATGATTTGTGAACGGTTTATTGGGAGCGGAATAATCGAATCGAATACGCGACAACAAGAAATTCATTCGGATAAATATTTATTCGAAAACAGTTATTTCGTTGCAACTCCATCATTCTGTATTATAACAAACGGGCGCGCGCTTTTCAATGAGATTGAAACAGCTGACTGATTAAACAATGCAACAGTTGTCAGTGAAATTCTCTGTTGAGTTAGCTCGCGTTTCAGCATACAGAAGATTGCATTTTATCGATGCAGTGTATATGCACCGTTTAAAAATAGCTTAACTAATGCATCTTTGCAACTGTTTCGATTTTTATGCAGTATTTTGTGATACTTAAAAATTTAGTTTGTTAGGTTAGAAATCAAATTATAGAGAATTTATAAGGAATTTATAATGTCTGAATCGATTCATAGAGAACAATAAATAAAGAAATATGTTATTATTCTTTCAGTAATTTCTATAAATCTAGAAAAATAGAATAAGGCAAGAATTTATAATTTTCTTTCAGCAAAAATATAAAAATCAATGGAATAATAAGTAAAATAGCTGATGTCGTATTACTGCTAAACGTAGCAGGTAGTTCAAAGCATTAACCCTTTACACTCAAGCGGTAACTCGCCACTAAAATTATTCTATTAAGTCCCAAAATAATTTATATACTAACAAAGTTTAGATTTAAAAGATTCTCAACAGTAAAACTGTTAGCAAGAATCACAAGAATCGATTTCAAATGTATCAAATACATTTTTTCACATAAAATTGAATTACTAAAAAAAAGTAAAATGGAAGTACACAATCCAGAAAAATTATTCTAGATTTAGAGCTAAAATGGCATCGAGCGCAAAGCATTAACAAACAAATAAACGACTAAAACGTTCCAAAAACTCTCTCGTCGTCAGAACATCGTGCCATTTCCCTCGCTTTCCCCCCGAAAAAAACGCATAAAATCGAGCAAAATCTCCGACAGCGGAGACGCCTTCATATTTTTCGAAAATTCCCATTGGCCTGCGAGCTCGTAGACAAAGCCAGTCACGGTCTAATTACACCGTCGGTAATTAACGAAATCCCGGCGACCCGGGGAGCCGCAGCGTTTTCGCAAGCGCGGCGGGTACACCCGCGCGTGTTGCATAACGTCGACGCGACAGCGCAGTTAATATCAATCGGCCCGATTAAATTAATGAAATCGGATCCCCGTGAACGTCGTCTCTCTAACAAACCTGTAATCATTAACGACACGCCGGTCGTCGATTCGACGCACCCGGCTACGGATAAGTGTTCGGCAAGGTTGAAACGCGACGTTCGTTGCGGATCTCTCGCGTTGCGACGATCGACGACGATAATGCGTCGCCGATGCGTGTGCAACGCTATGCGTCATTCCGCGGGTGCAGTAGCGAGCAGAATGTTGAAGCGAAAAGGAGGAAGTTGATAAATGATATCGCGATTGCATGGTTTTTGTTTAAAAAGATTTCTAAGTTAATTCTGTTTAAAAATTTGTTCTGTGATGTAATGGAGAAGGGGAGGTTTGCTATATTGTATTGTTGGTATAGTATTGTTTTATTTTATTTATATTTGATTTGTTAGTGTGCTATTTTATGTATTATATTTGATTTATATTTTAGTTGTATTTGATTTATTGGTATATAATTTATGTGCTGCGTTTTATTCGTATTTTATTTATTAGTATTTTATATGCTATATTTGATTTATAGCTTATTTATTAATATACTATTTTATATACTATATTTTATTCATATTTGATTTACTATTTGATTACTATATAATTTTATATATTATATTTTATTTATATTTACTATTGCTATAGTACACTTATTATTATTATTATTATTATTATTATAACACCTCCACCTAGCAAACCCTGGCTTATTATATTTCAAATTTAATTTCTTAAACGAAGTTAATTTAATTAACTTAAATTTTGGTGCAAAAGTCCTATCAAAGTTTGTGAAAATATCTTTTGAATTATTTCTAAATAGAAAACGTTATACAAAATATTTTAGTTAAATATTCCTATAAAATATAATATTCCATTAAAATTATGATTATTTTGAATTATACTTATCTGAGAAATTAATTTTAAAAAGTATATTATTGTCAGTAAACTCTTATCATTCTCAATTATAGGTAAAGGATTAAACTAACTAATATCCAAAAAAAAAAAAATAAACGTTAGTATTGAAAATCGACAAATAATTCTAAAATTCATTTTTCCAATATATTCATATAAACGGAATTAAATAAAATTATAATAATACAAACTAAATAAGTAAAAGTAATAATGGTTACGCGATACTATCCCATATATCAAATATATCCATGATGTACTAGAAAAATATTTATGGACCAAAAAGCAGCCATAAGAACGCGTTCAATTTATAATAGAAAAATGGGTGCAATTTCATACGAAATCGTCGTTCGCAATTTCAAACAAATTGATCGTCTGAAATTTATGACCGCTACTGTACGTGCACCAAAGAGAGAGAGATCGAGAGATAGATAGATATATAGATAGAGAGAGAAAGAGAGGAGAGAGAGATCAGAAGCTGCATTACGAGTTGACGCCTGATCCGGGCAACGTGCCGGGCACAACATTGCGCACGTGCTATGAATAGTTAGAGCCAAGTTAGCGCTGATTATCGTCGTGTTGGCGTGCGCACAGCAGAGAGAGACCTGCTCCCTGTACTAAAAGCCATGACGCTGAAATTTTCTGATCGGGCCGGCCCATACGGCCGCTAATATTAGAATCGAGCACATACCAGCATTTCTCACTCTGTTCTTTGTTGGTCCCGCATCCCGTACCCGGATTGCTTAGCCCGAGGAGAGCCGGCGTGGAGGGCAAAGGTCGAAATTATCCGCGACCGTGCTCGAAAGTCCCCGGAGCGTGTTCAACGTTTCGAAATGACGCCCCGTTGGAAACGCTGTTCCGGCATTCGAGGCCCGCGAGGGCAATTCATTCGGATTCAACCGTGTCACGTGTTTCTGCGAGCCGTCGTTGTGGCCGCTGCGTAACCCTTTGACAGGCAATCGGTTTTAGACAATTTTAGGGTAGTTTTTATGGGTTTTTCTTTATTTAGATTTTGGAGATGATTGGGGCGGTTTTTAGATACCTTTTTTGTATTTGTTAAATAATTTACTATTTTTATGTGAATTTACTATTATAATTTACTATTATAATTTATTATAATTTATTTTATGTAATTATGTTAAGTTTTGTATGATCAAAAGTAATAGTACAAATTTTTGTCTAGCTATAAATATTAATACAGATTTTTGTATAACTGAATGTAATAATACAGAATTTTGTATAAGTAATAATAATAGTACACGTTTTTGTACATAGAAAAACGATAATGAGAATATTTGTGTGAATGAAAATGATAATAAGAATTTTTGTATGACTGAAAATGATAACAAGAATTTTAGTGCGAATAAGAATGATAATAAAAATTGTTGTACAACTACAAATAATAATACAGTCTTTAATCCTATTAAAAATGATGATATAAATGTATAACTAGAAGTAACGATAAAAATTCTTATAAAAACAAGAACGGTCATCTAAACTAATCTAAATAATCTAAACTAAATCTCTAAACAATTAAACTAATGACACAAATTCTAACGTAACTAAAAATAGCAATACAAATCTCTAAACAATTAGAAATAACAGTACAAATTTTTATGCAAACTTTAATTTTCTTCCAAGTACATATAATCTTAACAATTAAGAATTAATGAATCATTGGTAATCAAAGTTGTAAAAAATACGCAGCTTCGGGAAGACTAAAAATTTGTTTAAAACGGAGAAGGAGCTTTTTTTTATAGACTGTATTGAAGGTCGCAGTGCGAAAATAGATGTCGAAGAGTTCGACAAGATCGAGTATTTCTAGATGATTGACTACCCTAAATTATTCGAGGGATGTAGCGCAAACAGCGGATAGAGATCGAAGCAATACTGGAGAAGGATCCGTGTTACTGAAAATAGCCTAATGGTATCTTGTCCGCGTCATTCGTGCGTCATCGATGCACCGTTTACGATCTACTGTCACGATTACTCCCTTTCCCGGCCAGTTATAGGGCAAATGTCAAGTATCGCAAAGGTGGCTTTGAACTGCCGCTATAGAAACAATTGTCGCGCACCGGAAAATAAACCTCGAGACAACGCTATTTTTATTACAAAATTATTCTCGGAAAAATATTAATTTTTTCCGCAGATATATATCAATATATAATAAATCAATATAAAAATATATAAATGTATAATAAATCAGTATAAAGATATATAAATATATATCAGTATAAAGATATATAAATAAATCAATTCTTGTTCCTTTAGAACAAATATTTCTTTTCCATTTAATACCAGTAATTCATTTTTAATTTGTTATACGCGTTTACTTGTTCTTTTAGTGCGAGTATTTTTAATTTCATTGCCATTTAGTTGCAGTAATTCAATTTTAATTCAGTATAAGTAATTTCTCTGTCATTTGGTACCTGTAATTTATTTTTCATTTAGTATAAGTAATCTCCCTTGCATTCGGGACAATTTAATTTTAATTTCGTATAATTTCTTTTTCATTTACTTAAATTTCCATTAAAAAGCTGACGCAATTTAGTTTCTATTAAGAATCTAGTATAATTTAAGTTTCTATTAAAAATCTAGTGTAACTGAAATTTCTATTAAAAATCTAGTGTAACTATGAAGTTTCTGTTAAAAAAACTAGTGTAACTGAACTTTCTATTAAAAATCTATTAGAATCCGACTGTACATTAATTATTTATATTAAGATCTATATGAGCAAATTCAATTCCCATTTATTACGAACAATTTCCTTTTCATTTAGTTATTTTTCAATTAGTACGAGTAAGTTATTTTTCATTTAGAACAAGTAAGTTATTTTTCATTTAGTGCGAGTAAGTTATCTTTCATTTAGTGCGAGTAAGTTAT
>NW_027589863.1:0-5258 GCF_028453695.1 Augochlora pura
TTGAATTCTATTTTATATTAATTGAATTTTGGTTTATATTAATTGAATTATATTTTATATTAGTTGAATTCTATTTTATATTAATTGAATTTTGGTTTATATTAATTGAATTATATTTTATATTAATTGAATTCTATTTTATATTAACCTTTTAGATACGGCAGGTTATATTTGCGCAAATAAAGTTTTTCGTAACTAAATTACGATTTTCTCTTAATATATATTTTTTCCGGACATCTATGTATAGTACTAATAACATATATTCTTTTCTTAATATATTGTATATACACACTTTCACTTTAATTGTTTGCTTTAATAAATAATAAAACAATTGAGTAAAGCTCGGGCCACTCGCGAAAGCCACTATAGTGGCGCGTAGTATCTAAAAGGTTAATTGAATTCTATTTCACATTAATTGAATTTAATTTCAATTACTTTTATTTAATTCAATCCTTTGTACTCGAAGGGTGCATCTGACGCGTCTCTAAAAATTGTGTTAAGCAGAACGAAGTATGTCTGTATTTTTAGGAAAACCTCTACATCCCAGGTACCGAACTTTTATGAGGGTTCAGGTAAACCTTCAAGTACGCTAGGCACAGAACTGCGTACTGTCGCCTAGCTCACGAGTTCTTCTGTATAGTCCGTAGCATTCACATCGTGCGCCTGTCCTTCCACCGTACCATTATATTAACTTCTAAATATATAATTATTTACTCTGGTTTTATACTACACGAGAGTGTTTTATTCCACACAACCCCTCAACAGGTTATGGGCCCAGGTTGTTACTATCAGTGTAAATAATTCGTTGTGAAAAAAGAAGTGAGTAGTGCCTTTTTTTAAAAAATGGAATCAATGAGCGTAAAAATTGAAAAGCTCCGTGACAGTGATAATTGGTTGCAATGGCGCTTCGTTATCCGTACATTACTCGAGGATGACGATGATACGCTTGATGTGTGTGAAGGAAGGTTGCAACGTCCAGCTGAAAATTCGCCCGATTATGAGTCAAAACTCCGGAAATTCTTAAAAGCTGATAAAGTAGCTCGTAAATTAATAGTTACGTCAGTAGAGAAAAAACCTCTCGATTTGCTGCTCAGTTGTACGACCGCTCAAGAAATGTGGAGAAAACTAAATACCGTGTACGACATGAAATCGGACGAAAATTTGTCTGTAGTACAAAAACAATTTTTCGATTTCAAGTGGGACTCCAGTGAAAGTGTCAATCATAATTTAGCAAAAATTGAACAGTTAAAAAGTAAAATGAAAAACCTGGGTGGTGCAGTTCCGGACTCCATGATATTGACACGCATATTGTCAATATTACCCAAAAGATACAATCACTTTCACAGTGCGTGGGATTCTGTAGAAGACAAGAAGAAGACCCTGGAAAACTTGACGGCGCGGTTAATGACTGAAGAAATGAGAACTCAAGAAGATGACTTGGAGGATGCGGCTGTGGCATTAGTAACGAAACGAAAGTCGTCACATACATCGTTTCACAGGAATCAGCACAAGTCGAATTATGATGAACATAAGAAAAATGGCTTTTCTGGATGTTACACGTGTGGCAGGACAGACCACATACGAAAGGATTGTGTTGGTTGCCACGTGTGTGGCTCAAAGGGACATCTAAGCAGAAACTGCTTTAAGAAGAAAGGAAATTTCCGGACACGCAACAACGGTGGAGGATACGCAGGGCAGCAATCATCACCATGGGGTCATAAACAGGCATTCGTAGGAAGCAGCAGCGATTTCAGAGGCGACGAAATCTGGCTGGTTGATTCAGGTGCGACCGATCACATGACCCATCGACGAGATTTCTTCTGCAGCTTCGAAGAATTTGAAGAGCCGGTGATCGTCCGATTAGGTAATGGCGATCCTACTCCAGCATATGGAAGAGGTAACATTGAAATTGAAACCGATGTAGACGGAAAATGTATCGCGGGTATTATGTACGACGTTCTATTTGTACCAAAATTAAAACAAAATCTATTTTCAATAATCACCGCTACGAGAAAAGGAGTTGATCACGCGATTACCGAATATGGGGAAAAATGTGTATTCTCACGCGACGGAAAAATTATAGCGACGGGCTCGATTTGGGGTGATCTATTCAAAGTAAATTTACGCGTAGTATCAATAAAAAAATGTAATTTAGTTGGAAATGCTAATACAGAAAAAGTATGCGTTAAATCGTACAGTGATAGCTTACAGTTGTGGCACGAAAGATTATGCCATCAAAATTTTAAACACGTGAAAAATTTTTTGAAAAATAAGGGAATTCAAATAAAAGATGATAGCGTTTTTTGCGAAGGTTGTGCGTATGGAAAACATCATAAACTCAGTTTTCACAATAGAAGCGACCGTGCTACGAAATGCCGCGAAATTATACATGCCGACGTATGTGGGCCGATGGAGCACGAGTCGATAGGCAAAAAACGATATTTTCTAATACTCAAAGACGATTATTCAGGTTTTAGACAAATTTATTTTATGCGGCAAAAATCAGAAGTCTTCGACAAATTGCAATTATTCTGCAACGAAATTGAGAATCTTTTCGGGGAGAATATAAAAGAATTTCACAGTGACGGCGGAAAAGAATTTAAGAATAGGGACGTCGAACGCTATTTAGGTAGGAAAGGCATAAAACATACTTTAAGTGTACCGTATACACCCCAGCAGAATGGTGTCGCAGAACGGGAAAACCGAATTATAGTCGAGGCAGCGCGGTCTATGTTATACTCGAGGTCAGATTTGCCTTTATCGTTATGGGCTGAAGCGATGAATACAGCTGCGTATGTCATTAACAGGTCGGGACCTTCGAAAAAGCCAGGTCAAAATCCTTACAGTTTATGGTATGGCAAAGAGGCAAACATAGAAAATTTAAAAATTTTTGGGACAGAATGTTTTGTACATGTACCGTATGAAAAGAGGAGAAAGTTAGATAGGAAAGCTATGAAAGGCTACCTGGTAGGGTACATTGAAAATTTCAAAGGATATCGGGTATTTGTGCCAAGTTTACGAGACGTTGTTTTAAGCCGTGATGTACTATTTAAACCTGAGAGATTAATAGCAAACAAAATTGATATAGATACATTTAAAAGGGGGGAAAAGATTGAAGAAAATATAGTTGTACATGAAGATAAAGATAGTTTTAAAAATACAGAACTCGAAGGGAAAGTTAATAACAATAAAGATCAATCACAACAGCCTTTACAATCTTCAACCGAGAAGGACAACGTAATGCAACTTCGTGATAGGAGAACAATTAAACAGACAGAATTCTACGGTTGCCCGACAATTTTTCGTGCAGAGAAATTGCCCGTAGACTATAATGAAGCAATTAACTGTAGTGAAAGAGAATTTTGGATTAATGCCATGGAAGAAGAAATGAATGCCTTACGCGAAAATGAAACGTGGATTTTAGTCGAGAAGCCTATAAATCGCAAAATTATTAATAGCCGCTGGGTTTACACAAAGAAAACTACTCCTGATAATGAAGATCGATTTAAAGCGCGATTAGTAATAAAAGGATGTTCGCAAATACAAGGGCTCGACTATAAAGAAACGTTCAGTCCGGTAGTCCGTTATGATACCGTAAGATTTTTATTAGGTATTGCTGCGCGTAATGGATTGAGTTTGGGTCAATTTGACATAAAGACTGCATTCCTGTATGGAAATTTAAACGAAGATATATATATGAAACAACCTGAAGGATTTCGTGATGGAACAGTGAAAGTTTGTAAAATATTAAAAAGTTTGTATGGGTTAAAACAAGCTCCGAGATGTTGGACCGAACATTTTAGTGATTTTATTAAAAAATTTGGATTTACTAAGAGTTTAGCCGATTCGTGTTTTTACATTTATGACAGAAACGATGAAAAAATGTTTTTAGCGATTTATGTTGATGACGGGCTTGTAGCAGCGTCGCACGAGCATTTAATAGATAAACTGTTTCTTGAACTAAGTAAGAATTTCAAAATAACAAGTACGAAAGATGTAAAGAATTTCCTTGGGATCGACATTTATAGATTAAGAAACGGATCAATCTTCATTAATCAAAGTAAATATATTGAAAATATTGTTGAAAAATTTAACTTAACGGATTCGAATCCCGTATCAACTCCAATGGAGGTTGGCTGGGATGTGAACGATTTTCTTAAAGATCATTGTCATGATATACCGTATCGAGAAGCTGTAGGTAATTTAACATTTCTACAAACAGTAAGTAGACCAGATATAAGTTTTGCAGTTAACGTAGCATCGAGAGTTTTAGATAAACCAACTAAAGCACATTGGCTTTTAGTAAAGCGTATAATAAGGTTTTTAAAAGGTACCGCAGAAGTAGGTTTATACTATAGTAATGATGAGAATTTTGAAGCGTACAGTGATGCTGATTTTGGAGGGGACAAGGAGACTCGAAAATCAACATCTGGATTAGTTGTAAAATTTGCGAATGCGTCAATTGTGTGGCAAAGTAAGAGACAGCAATGTGTTTCATTATCGACGACTGAAGCCGAATATGTAAGCGCAGCGTCAGCGACGAAAGAAATTGTTTGGTTAAAAAAATTGTTTGGCGATTGTAAGATGAATATTACTAACTATAAGCTGTATATAGATAACATGAGTGCGTTAAAATTAATTAAAAATCCCGAATTCCACCAAAGGAGCAAGCATATAGACATTAAGTACCACTTCGTGCGTGATTTGTATGAAAAAGGCGAAATTGATGTTATATATATTAAAAGCGAGGAACAAATAGCCGACATATTCACGAAAGCGCTACCGAAACCAAGGTTTATTGATTTAAGTAGAAAATTAGGTCTTATTAGCAAGGGAGAAATTATAAAATGAATTGTTTTATTGTAATACAAGCATGTAGAGTTTTAGGGGGAGTGTTAAGCAGAACGAAGTATGTCTGTATTTTTAGGAAAACCTCTACATCCCAGGTACCGAACTTTTATGAGGGTTCAGGTAAACCTTCAAGTACGCTAGGCACAGAACTGCGTACTGTCGCCTAGCTCACGAGTTCTTCTGTATAGTCCGTAGCATTCACATCGTGCGCCTGTCCTTCCACCGTACCATTATATTAACTTCTAAATATATAATTATTTACTCTGGTTTTATACTACACGAGAGTGTTTTATTCCACACAACCCCTCAACAAATTGTTTTATCACGTTTCAAAATATATTGTCATATTTATTTGTATTTAAAAAAAAACCGTTGAAAATATAACTATCGTACGAGTCACAAGACTC
>NW_027589864.1:0-5254 GCF_028453695.1 Augochlora pura
ATATATATATTTTGACGTTCGCAGGGGAATCCATTGTATCATAATCCAGCAACGGGCACGATAATCAGCAACCAAAGCCTGGTGTTGCAAAGCGTGAATCGGAGCCGCGCCGGTATCTACACCTGCATCGGCAGCAATCAGGAAGGCGACGGAGAGAGCAATCCCCTGAATCTCGACATCAAATGTGAGTACCTGTCGCTCTGTTGCTTGTTCCGTGATCGATTTCGTCGCGTCCACCGTTCCGAAATACCGGCGCGCAAGGATTATATTTATTTAGTCCGTTTAAGTCCGATATACGCTTTTACTAAACGAGAGAGAGAGAGAGAGAGCGTGTTTTTTGCACAAGCGACGGTATCCGGATAAAAAACGTCATCCCGTTTCGAACCCTTTTCTGCCGTTTTTCAAACGTCATTCGACGATCGCTAGATCGAGTGACGCTTTTATCGTCCTCTCTAATCGATCTAATTTCTTGCTTCTTTGTTGCATCGTTGCCTTTGTTTCGCGTTTCTCTTTTCGTACGAGCTCCTTTTCTCTTTTTGGTTCGCACGCCTTTTTTCTTTTTCTGTTCGTACGCCTTTTAGTTTTCCGTTCGTGCATTGTTTCTCTAACGCGACGCTCCTTTGTCGTCTCGTTGCTCGATTGCTCCGCGTACTTTCTGTTATTCCATTTTTATATTCCGTCGCGTTCTCTTGCTGCACCGTTTCTTAATTATTCTATGCTTCTTGTTCTCTATTCCTTTATCAGTCTGCTTTTTTATTTTTCTCTTCTCCTCTGCCAGTGTTTTAATTCATTATTATTTTAATTCTTTATTGGACTCTTTCTACAATTTTCCTCTCTCGTCGTTATTATACCCCTTTGTTACTCTGTCTCTTTACTATTCTCTTACTTGATTATTCTGTGATTGTTCCGTGTTCCATTGTTCTGTTTCCCGTCGAATCTGTTTTAATTCCATTCTGTTCCTTCAATGCTCCGTTTCTTAATTATTCTGTAATTCTTATCCACCATTTCTTTATCAGTCCGCATTTTTATTTTTCTATTAAAGCCAGTATTTCGTTCCTCAATTGTCAGGATAACAATTGTCGGTGTCCGCAAACACTCTTCTTCAATCATCTCAAATGACTTACCCACGCCACCCCTATCTACAAAATGAAATGCAACGCTATTCACAAACATCGTAGAACCCATCCACTAAAACAGAACATTCCACTCATCTCCCATCAACGTTCCACCAGCTCTCCAAGCACGATAACAATGCGGACAGCCCTTATTTCCCATAAAAATCCACGGACCACCGATCGCAAGCAGATTTCACAGAAACCGATTTCGCGCGGGCACACCGCCGTTGCTATTCCCGTCGATAAGAACACCGAAATAAAGGGAGGGAGGGGGAGAACCATAAACGGGGGTTCTTTAGATTCAGAGACCCGAAGTCAGCCGGAGCAAGTGGTTAATTCAAAGTTCCCGAAATTCCGCAGCAAAAGCGCGCGCGGAGAGAGAAAGAGAGAGAGAGAGAGAGGGAGGAAGGTCGTAAAATCACGGAGGCAAACGCGAGGAAAATTTGGTAGCGCGGGACGACGGTGTTCTCTTGACTCGACCTTCCATGGAATTCGTTTCTTGGACGGGCCAGGCAAAGACAGGCGGCTCCGAGTTTCCCCGTCTGCTGGTAGACGCGCGCGGCAGAGAATTCGGAATCGCTGTAAATTGAAAGCGAAATCGACGGCGGACCGCGCTGGATGGAACGCGGCTACTATTTGGTCCTCCGGATATCTCTGATAAAATCTGAGTCAGCGCCCGGGGATAACCGCTCGGCGAAATTTTTCCCGCGACTACCTTCCCGACACCGGCCTTTTCTTTCCACGGTTTCCCTGATTTTTCTATTCCCCCGCGGCAATGTTCGTAATCGATGGACTGCGAAATGCGCGCGAGCGAAGCTTTTTCCGAGATCTTTGCGAAACGACGCGAACCAAGGGACCGCGATAAATGTTGAATCGCGGATACAAACAGAAGCTCGGTGATTGATATGTACTTTAAGGGCTTGGCTGAAGGGCTCTGTGTGTTCTGGTTTCTCTCGCGAAGGAGAGGAAAGAAAAGAGGAATTTTTTAGCATTTTTTGAAGCGATATATCTTCAGAACCGACCTTTTTGACGATTTCAATTTTATTTTATTTATTACGTATAATTACGTATAATTTTTATGTTATATATCATTATTATTAACAGAATAGATACTTTAACAATTCTGTTATAGAAAAAGAGGATTCTAGTTGATTATTTCTTCTAAAAGAGAGTATTAAGTGTTACATGTAATTATTCTTATGTTATATATATACTTATTATAATCGAATTAAAATATATTCGAACTACAATATAATTGGCACAAAATATAGCTCGAGCATGTAATAAAATTACAATACAATTAACATACAAAATACTGCGAGCATATAATCGAATTACAACGAAATTGAATTCTCATATAATCCAAATATTTAAACGAAATAAAGCGTCATCGAATATATAATTAAATCCAATAAAATTCAATCAAACCCTTGCGTTACCGTGAATATTCGTTCAATTATTAAATGTATATTGAAATAGCGTAATCGAACTGAATTGGCGTGACTGCAGAACCAAAATTCGTTCAACCCCTTAAGAGTTCCACTCCTCAAGAATATCAGAAAAGAAACTATTGCTATAAATCGAATCTTCCTTGACGTTGTGTCAATGAACAGGTGACTATAAAATTTCAATTAAATCCCTTGAATATTCGTTCAATTATTAAATAAATATTGAATTAGCGCAACTTTGCAACCAAAGTTCATCCACCCCCACAAAAGATCAACCCCTCGAGAGTGTCACGATAGGCTCTGTTAGAATAGATCGCATCTCCCTTGATCCAGCATCAGTGGACAGGTGAATTTTCCGGCAATTCGAGGGATTCGAAGCGTCGCGGTTAGGTTCGTCGTACGAGGAATGGCCGCGGCGGGAATCTCGGCGCCGTCGAACGGCGTCCATAGGCGTTACAGGCGTAATCCCGTGTCTCAAGTCCCGGTGTAAGTTACGATCGGTCTGACAGTCGGTCTCGCCTAGCGCAACCGTATGCTTGACCATGGCCGGATCGGTGTGTAATGGTCTTAACAGCCGTAAACTGGTCTCCGCGCGGCCTAATCCGGCAGACGTTGCGCGACTGCTCCTCGCATCGACGAGCGTTTAGGGTAGGGTAGCCATCGTCGTCTGACACATGCCGGAATTCAATGCCGACAGGCAACGACCCGTGCGCCGCGCCTTGTACTACCCCCGGCGACCCAACGGCCGTGTTTGCCGGGTTAAATAGCCGTCTCTCTAGGCACGGGCCGAGCCAACCACCCCCGATTGTCGCGTTTGATCGCTCCGTTGCCGAAGCACCGTCGCGCGTTTCGATCCGCGTCGATCATAATTATCCAATGACTTAGCGTTGCGCCCTATTAGGCAGCCAGCCTGCTAAGCGATGGGTCTGTCGAACAGCTGCGGTGGATGTGGGGATCGTCCGACTGGATTTATTCGGCTTCTTCTGTTATACAGACAGAGAAGAAACTTTTTAGCACTTTTTAGATGGTATATTCCGAGAGCTGGGCGTTTTGACGATTTTTATTTTAGGTTATGACATAACCTCACATATTATATTTATTTTGGGTTGTGTGCTGCGTTTAATTATTTTTATGTTATAGATAATTGTTTTAAGGGAATTGGATGCTTTGACAATTTTTTTATAATATTGAAGGATTTTGAATTTGATATTGAAGATATTGAATTGATATTGAAGACAGAGAGGAGACTTTCTAGCATTTTTTGGATGGTATATTTGGGGAGCTGGGCGTTTTGACAATTTTTATTTTAGGTTATGACATAACCTGACATATTATATTTATTTTAGGTTGTGTGCTGCGTTTAATTATTTTTATGTTATAGATAATTTTTTTAAGAGAATTGGATTTTTTGACAATTTTTTTATAATATTGAAGGATTTTTAATTTGATATTGAAGATATTGAATTGATATTGAATTGATATTGAAGACAGAGAGAAGACTTTTTAGCAATTTTTAGATGGTATATTCCGAGAGCTGGGCGTTTTGACGATTTTTATTTTAGGTTATGACATAACCTCACATATTATATTTATTTTGGGTTGTGTGCTGCGTTTAATTATTTTTATGTTATAGATAATTGTTTTAAGAGAATTAGATGCTTTGATAATTTTTTTATAATATTGAAGGATTTGAGACGATTGTTTTTTATGAAAGAGGAATTATTAGCACTTTTTAGATGATATAGCTTTAGAACCGGCCATTTTTGTCGACCTTAATCTTACATTATGTATTATATTTAATTATTCCTATTACATATATTATTATTTTTATCATAGTAGATGCTTCGACAATTTTGTTATAGTAACAGGCGATTCTTGTTGATTATTTCTTTTGAAAATGAGATTTTTCATCACTTTTAAATGATATATCTTCAGCACCATTTTATCGGCTTCAATTTTAATTCCTTTACCGGAATCAAATTCTCCGACGCTTTTATTATAGAAACATAGTACTCTAGTCGATCGTTTCGACAGTCTAGCGCAGCGATTAAGCTCTCGCATAGGCGAAATGCGACCGGCTCGCGAGGAATTGTATACGTGTGTCACGTGGATCATCCGGTGGTCCGGGAACCGGAGGATTTCCGGTCGAGATGATCTCGCAGTCTGGCGCGCGAGGTGGTCCATCCGACGCATTCGGGATCGCTATGTTAGGTATTTTTCTCAGACACGTGTCTACGAAACTACCCTAATCTCGTCGCCATCTTAGCATCTTCTTAAAATTCATTAGCTAACGAAAATACAAATTGCAGAAATAACTGAAAAAATCTATTCTAATTAAACAAGGGAAAGATGATTAAATGAAAGACGTGTTATTATGTCAGGTTATGTCAGGTTATGTTTGCTGCTTTATATTTCTAAATTGCAGAAATAAGTAAAAAAATCTATTCTAATTAAACAAGTGAAAGATGATTAAATGAAAAACGTGTTATTGTGTCTAATAAATGAACAATGAAGTAAAATTAAGAATAAAATAAGAATAAAATTCCTAACAGAGCACATAAAAGACATTATTCCAAGGAGCAAATAAAAGATATTCGTCCAATCAAGAACAGGAGCCATAAAAATTCTAGCAAAGCGAATGAAAGACATAAAAATTCAAGCAGAAGAAATGAAAGACGATCCTCCGAGAAA
>NW_027589865.1:0-5252 GCF_028453695.1 Augochlora pura
TTCCCCGCGAGCCAATGGGAGCCGCGAGGGGGCGGGGTCGACGAACCCGAAACCAAGCCGGAAGTCCTCGAGTCTTTCGCGACCCACATTTTACGGCGCCATCGGCGCGTGGGCGGAGGGATCCTCGAGCTTCTCCCCCCCCCCTCTCTCTATCTCTTCCTTTCCCCGGTCGTTGGATTTTCCCCGGCGTTGTCCCGACAAGGAAACCTGGCTCGGGAACATTTTTCGTCGGCTACGCTCGCGTCGCGCTCGTTTAGAAAAACCACCCTTGCGGCCGGCTTCCCGCCACCAGAGACACACCTCTCCCGTGTATTTTAAATACCCGCGCGCGCGTGTAATTAATATCGCCGTGTCGCGATACGTGTACTCGTTCGTGCACCTGATTGAAACGCGCTAGGATCAGGCACGGGTTTAACACTTTGCGGAAAGGACATTTATTCGGCCGGAAATATTTCTGTTATTATAAGGCAATTATAGGTACTAGTGCTTGTATATTTAGTGGTAAAGTATAGTTATTTTATCTGCTTTATGCATTTGATTTTTATTTCATTTATTTTATTATTTCATAGTTGGTATATTTAACAGAATATGTAACTATATTAGAGCTCACAATCTTCATATTTTTATTTGTAATATTTGTACGCCAATCGGTCAATTTTGTATAATAATAATAATGTTTTATTGCAGTATAAAAATGAAGACAATCTGCAAAATTCCATATTAAAGTTAATTAATTTTATTCATCAGAATTTCTTAAAGACAGTCATCTATGCATTAAAATCTCGTAAAAACTATATTAAACCAAACACACCATACTTTAATTAAATAACCAGTTAAAAAAAATATACCTCTTCATATATTCACTAAAAAATCCCATATACACGAACCTAATACAAATCACGTTAAACCGAACTACCGTGCGCTAGAAAAGCTATATTCAATTCCGAGTGAAAACGTCTCCGAGCGGCGCAGGCTTGATCGCAAATTAATAAGCGTCGAATCGATCCCCGCGCGAGCGCATAAAATCCGATTAATTAGAGGATTAGAGGATAGAGTCGACCCTCGAAACGTTTGATTTCGACGCTGGTTCTTCGAGCCGCGCGCGGCTTTCCCGAAATTCCAACTTCGATTTAAATTTCGCTCGGCGACCTATTCCACGCAAAGTTCGATTACTTTTTCGACGGACGCCGAGAGGGGGGAGAAGGGGGCTCTGGCGAGCCGTCATTGCGCGTACGTTTTTCGAGCGGACGGTCGCATTAACTTCCGGGAAATCTTAGCCGGACGAGGTAAATCATGTTAAGCAATTCCCGCGGACAGGGCCGGGGACGCGGGGCCCCTTTCGACCGATAACTTTTTGCTCCGGCAACGGGAAAGTTAACGCGGCCCTCGGTAATTCTGTTCCCCAAGTTCTGATACACGGGACCCACCGTTCTATCCCCCCTCTCCCCCTCCCACTCCCACGGTATTTGCATCTCAGATTGCATTAATTTTTCGAGCTTTCCCGCGCCGGAATTTCGTTGCATTTTGATCGGCCGCATTACGCCTTTCCCGTCTCGGCCGCGAGTTCCGGCGCAACGTTCGCGACAGGAATGTTTTATTAACCCTTTGACGCGTACGATTTCAAGGCGAACAATAGCCCCGGCGGCACGGAATTTCTTTTACTAGAGAATAATCGAAGGTGGCATTTATTTCGATTATTTAAAGTGAAAGATTACTCGAAATTGAAGAGAAATATATGTACAGGGTGTTCCAAAAATGTCTCGCAATCGGGAAATGAGGCGAGGGGGAGGGGGAGAGGGTACCTGTGGTCATTTCAAGCAACTTTTCTCCTTAGCAAAAATGCGATCCGCGACTTTGTTCACCAGTTATTAATGAATAAAGGTGGCTGAGAAACTGATAAGATTCCAATAAATTTTAAATCATTTTCTAGAATATATAATTTATTTTACCATTTCTATTATTGCCAAAAAATGCTAACAAGCTGAGCAGAAGGTAGCAAAATGTCTAACCCATTCAATTCCATAGAGTTAACGCTCGCACGCCGGGCGAAACGAAAACACAGTTCGATCGTCTTGAATCTTTCATCGGATCGGTTTAGTTGACCGTCGTCCGTCGTTCAATTCGACGCTCGAATTCTAAATAATTCGCGTTCGATATTTCGCTGAAATAGTTAGCCGGCTTGTAATCGAATTTTAAACTTGCCCGATTCGCGTCTTCGAAATTCTGTTCGCAAATTTGTGAAGTTAATCATAGACGCCATCCGATTAGAATTAACATCGATTTTCTGGCGTCGCTGATTCGACATCGGCGAATAAATTATGCTGGCAGAATGAGGGACGGATCGGGGTTAAAATTTTAGGTTAGGACGCGTGAATAGTCCGGTGAAGGAGTCCGATGAAAATGTATGAAAATGTATGAAAATGACCGCGCTGCTGGGAACTAGTTTTTAAAGAGCAAGCGAATAATTTATACTTTATAGAATTTTAATATTTTCTTCGATATTTGATAGAATTTCGAGTGGTATAAATGTTGCATATTGTGGTTAATAACTTGCTAAGCGGTAGGCTATAAATCGGCTTCTTCATGGCAATGGATAATTTGTTATCTATTATTGATATAAAAGTTTTAGATTTGACTGCTTCAAGTTCTTAATTAATTTTTTAATATAATTTTTGAAATATCACAGTTCTTTCGCAGAATAAATAAAACGAAGATAGAATATAAAATATGTCACGAAATATATAAATAATAAATATAAAAATATTATCAGATTTAAATATGGACGATACACATTTTTACCACAATTTTTTACAACACGAGATTCGGTCCGCTTTCGGAGATTCGTCGACGGCGACACGCTTCGATCTTCCGGTATCCGAAGAATCGCGTCGGACGTATAAAAATTGATCGGGACGTCTCCCGCACTTTAATTTCGATACGTCCCGGCGAAAAGCCCCGATAAATCCAATTCCGGGATATCGACCGCGGGCTGAAAAATGGTGCCCCGTCCTAAATAATTCGCGGGACCGCGATTCCCGATCGAAATCAGTTTGTCGGGAATATAGGTGGAGCCCGATTAGAGATACAAATGTTAACCTGATATTCGATTGTTTATAATAAAAAATCTAACGTTAACAAAATGGCGACGAGTGTTCGGAATTTGTTTAACAAAGATGGAGTAAAGATCGACGAGTATAAATAGGTCGAAAAAATAAGACGACGCGACGGAGATTCGATCAGCGCCGACGTTAGCGCGCCGAAACGAATCGGGCCGGCACGTGTCGGTGCTTTTTCTTGATCCGGGCGACGAGAACACCGTCGCGGAATGCCAATCGGACGTTTCTCAGTCGCTGGGAGAACGTTGCGATCGTGCACGGCGCGGCGGTTCCCGTTCCGAAGCGACAAATAGTCGCCGGACGACTGTGGAATCGCGAGCGCGTAGAGGAATAGAACAGAGAGAGAGAGAGAGAGAGAGAGAGAGAGAGAGAAAAGAGAGAGATATATTATATAACATATAAATTACAAATACATAATATATTAATTGTAGATATGTAATATATATAAGAATTAATATAATATATATATTTAGTATCGCAAATGTAAGACGATCGTTAGATTAAAAGGTATACAATTTTTAACGGCTTAGCATCGTCCTAAAAACAATAGTCATACCCCAAATGACTATCGCTGTGAAGAATGCGTCGACTCGATTAATCACATGGAAGTTAGGGTAGAACTAAGTAGGGGTAGTTTAACGAAGAAGGGGTAGTTTAACAAAGAAAGGGTAGTTTAACGAAAAGGGTTTCCGGAGCTCCGAACCGGTGTCCCGAAGGGACCGTGGCATTGTAGGTTAGGATAAGGGAGGCCGCAGCTCGCGGTTGCAAGATGGACGACGGGGATCCCGTTAAAAATGGCCGTCATTTCTTCGGGCCGCGAAAAACTTCGGAGACGGTCCCCCCCTCCTGTATTCCTGACCCTCCGAGGCACCGAATGACGAAAGTCCGATAGAAATCACGATCAGAGGAATACCTTCTGTAATATTCGGAGGGGGGGACAGCTGCGGCGTTCTTGTTCGAACGGTCTCATATTTTTCTGCAAATCGGTTCGAACGCCGGTCCCCCGGCGATCCTGGACCGAGCAGATGCGACGAACGTTTGGCGAGACGATTGAACGATTCCCGCGGAAAGGTCGATTAATTTACGAGCCGATGTCCACGCGAATTTCAATTGCTCTTTTACCCTAGAACCACCCTTTGATAACTTTTGATATAAGTGATACAAAAATAAAGTTGTTGAAAACTCGCCCAAAGTCCAAAAATGAGGCGCAGACATTCTAATACCCCCGATGATTTGATTCAAAAAATCATAAAAAAATCCCAGGCCGTTTTTCGGGAATGTACCTTCCGGGGTCGTAAAGTAGACACTTTCAGCTTCAATTTAAGGTACCTGAAGTCCAAATTCCTCCACGGGAAAGTTGTTGAAAACTTGCCCAAAGTCCAAAAATGAGCCCCAGATGGCCTAAGACCCCCGATTATTTGATTCAAAAAATCATAAAAAAATCCCGAGCCGTTTTAGGGGAATGTACGTACCGAAGTCGTAAAGTAGACACATTCAGCTTCAATTTGAGGTACCTGAAGTTCAAAATGCTCCCCGGGAAAGTTATTGGAAACACGCCCAAAGTCCAAAAGTGAGCCCCAGACGGCCCAATACCCCCGATTATTTGATTCAAAAAATCATAAAAAAATCCCGGGTCGTTTAACGGGAATGTACCTTCCGGGGTCGTAAAGTAGACACTTTCAGCTTCAATTTGAGGTACCTGAAGTTCAAAATGCTCCCCGGGAAAGTTATTGGAAACACGCCCAAAGTCCAAAAGTGAGCCCCAGACGGCCCAATACCCCCGATTATTTGATTCAAAAAATCATAAAAAAATCCCAAGTGGTTTTACGGGAATGTACGTTCCGGGGTCGTAAAGTAGACACTTTCAGCTTCAATTTAAGGTACCTGAAGTTCAAAATTCCCCCCGGGAAAGTTATTGGAAACTCGCCCACAGTACAAAAGTAAGCCCCAGATGGCTTAAGACCCCCGATTATTTGATTCAAAAAATCATAAAAAAATCCCGGGCCGTTTTACGGGAATGTACCTTCCGGGGTCGTAAAGTAGACACTTTCATCTTCAATTTAAGGTACCTGAAGTCCAAAGTCCTCCACGGGAAAGTTGTTGAAAACTTGCCCAAACTCCAAAAATGAGCCCCAG
>NW_027589866.1:0-11057 GCF_028453695.1 Augochlora pura
ACGCTCTAAAAATATATAGAGCAATAATGACGCAAGTACCATGGTATCCGAATATTAAATCGAGTAACTGTAGCTAGGTGACGTGGCTGCGTCAACGACGAGTATCCTGTCCGTCGTCGTCGTCGAAGAAGAAGCTTTCTCACCTGGTCCCCGCAAATCGGATTCTCGCGTCGAGTGTCTTAATGCGCGCGGAAAAAGAACCGTCCTCGCCTCGTTATTTATACCGGCCACCCGGACACAAAGGAGACTTTCACCGGCAAGAAAACCGGAGATTCAGCTTCGCCAGGACCCTCTCTCTTTCTCTCTGCATTAGCTTGACTGCTCGTCGGTTAGGCGAACGAAAATAGGAACCTCGTTTCCTTCGGGCTGTCCATAAATCGGCGAACGCTTTAGCGAATTCACGAACTTAACCGAAAGCTTCGGAATTCTCGCATTTATGCCGGCCAGAAATATTCTCGCGATCGTAAATTGAATTAGGAGGGATTCAACGGGAACCGAAGATTTTCGTCGTTTATGGGGCGAGAGGAACGTTCGCACCATTGCCGGATCTGCTGTTTCATTTAACCCTTTGCGGCCGTACGTTTTTTTTTCTATTTTTTACAAAAGAGTTAAATAAATCATAGGATTAAAATTGATTGAACTTTAGACAAGAATGTTACCTCTTAATATTGCATATTATTTGTTATTGTAAGTTCGTCAACAATGAATTTCATCAGAATATGCTCATCAAAATTTATTCATCAGAATAAACTTAAAAGTTGATTGACTATACACGGAATAACACTAATGAATAAGAAATAAAAACTAATAATTTTTCAAGTAATGACAATAATATTCCTATCGAAAAGAGAATGAGATTCTCATTGAATATTATCCCCATGCAAATTTCATTCACCGCGCTCCCCCTAAATTTCCCGGAAAATCCGTGCTATCGATGACGAAGCGCAATCGTTCCCGCCTTTAAATCATCGTTCCGTCGCGATCGATGCAATTCTCGCGACCGTACTTATTACCGGGATAATCTACGGTCGGATCTACTTCGTTGCGCGCACGTACCGAAGCGCGCTGCCAACTGCAATTTTCGCGAACTTCGACCGGGGGCTGCTTGTCGGCGCCGTCGATTTTTCAGTTCCATTCCAGGCGCGATGCGAGTTTACGATCGGAACGTGACGGAGGAGCGGAGGAAATATATACGCGGGGATTTTCCGCGGCTGGCACTCGGTTCCGCTTCGGGCCGCGCCGAGCAATTACCTTTCCCCGAAATTACGTCGCCCGGGTTATTTCTTAGCTCGGCCCGTGAATAGGAATGATGCAAAGCCGGTCGTAAACCGCCGTGGCGACGAAGGAGGCGCCCCTCCCGTGAAACTAGCCCTCCTCGTTGCCGACCACCTCGTCGCGCTGATTAAAACCGAAACAATGGGGTCGCCGGCTGTTAATCCGGAGCGAAGTGCTAATTAATGCGCGTCGAACGACGGATCACCGGCTGATTGCGCCTCGCGGAGATCGCGAAAATCGGCGGGATCGTGCGCGTTCCAACGATCCCGGTTTAAATGTCCAACCATTTTTTCTCATTTCTCGATCATCGCGATGCACATTTTCTGCTGCTGCAATCAGCTGCCGCGAGTTTGGAATCTGGCGCTGTTGGGAGTTTGGGAAATTTTTAGGGTAATTGCGCTTTTTTCGATGAGAGAAACTCTGGTTCCTGCATGTGGTTTTTGTAATTAATGCAGATAATTGCTAATAATCTAAATAATCCTAATAATCTAACAATAAAAATTGCAATTTATTAATCTTTGATCTATTTGTTGCATAAATAAATTATCACGAGGTATAGCTAAAATAGGCGCTGTCATTTCGTTATTAATTTCCTGTGCGAAACACGCGTGTCATATTGAATCATTTAAAGTTCAGCTTTCAAAAAATTATTACTCAAAAATTATCCAATATTATCAAGATCTAAAAATTAGAGAATATAATTTGAACATTCTAAAACATAACCTTCTTTACTACATCTCGATATCTCGCTTCCAAGTTATGCAATTAATTTTTCATTTTATTCCTACCTCGACAATATTTCATTTTCGTAGAAAATACAGTTCTTTAATTTTTCCACAGCTTTAGCTAAAACGATCGTTCGACATTTTCAATACACGTTACTCGTAACGAATAGGTTCTCAAATTTGCCTTTCGAAATATTATCCGTTCAACTTGTTGAACGTGGAAAATGTGGTTCGCGCGCGTCCACGATTCCAACCCAGTAGCTCGATTGTGAATCTCGCGCACGAGGGACAGCGAGAACGTATTCGCAGCGATGCGACGTCGTATAGAAAGAATTGGCAACGGACGGGAACGTCGATGACGTCGGGGGTTATTTACGTAAAGTTCGCGTTGGAAGACGCGGAGGAGACACGAGTGCGCGATTCATGTTTGCGAGGGTAGCGAGGCAGCTGCGCGCACAGCCGAGTTTCGCTTTCGAGGATCCACTCCTGGCCGCGCTGAAGAGACATTCAAGATTAAATCGGCTTTGCGCGCGTATTCACGTGTTTCCTATTTTCACAAAGGCTCGTATTTACCGACAGATTACGGAACATTGAGCGCGGTACCGGATTTCGAGGCGGACTGAGGTCGACGGGAACCCTCCCTCCCCCCTTCTGAACCCCAGACATAGATCCAACCGAACTTCGGCTGCGACGATACTTCGATGGATCATCCTGCGAAGCGGTTGTCGCTGGATGCGGGGGATCCGGCGACGGCAGAAATGGATCCTGAAGTCGGGTCGACCTAGCCGGAGTCGGAAAACAGTGGAAACATTTTCGCTTAATTTCTGCTTTTAGCTGTTTGTATTCTGAACTGACCTAGACAATTCTATTAATTAAATATTTGCGCTCTATGTTAAGGTTTTTATTTTGTGTATGCGACGTTGAAATCATTTCTGGCAATATTTTGTGTTATAGAATTTATCAGATTATTATTGCGATGACTATGATAAGAGTCGAGAAGCGAGATCATTAGAATTATTAGGTTGGTGCATATGAAATATCGGATTTTTGATGTCACAGAGTCGCTATAGCATCAATTCCGCAACTCCCTAAAATCAACTACCGCCGCAACGTCTGCGACTCTGAGAAACGACTATGGCGCGGCGATTAATTAAATCAGCGCATTCTAGTGAGCGACTTTTACTCGATGGACCGTGTTCCAGAAATATCGTATAACGGGACGCCCGGTCGCCATTTTTGATAATGACGGCTGCGTCCATTGCCAAAAATGCAAACCGGCCCGTCACGCCGCGACAATTTACGTGGAACGAACTCGCCGTCGCCATAGCGCGTTGCGTAACGTAAGCGCTGCTTATTTGTAATATCCAGGATCGGGATGCGTTCGTTACGGTGGATTTTGCCGTGCTCGCGGCACCAGGATCGAATTCGTCCGGGCGAAATCCAACGGGCGGCTATCCAACCGATCGGCGCCGCGGCGCCACGAGGTATCCCATTTTCCGTGGGCTTTTACGGGGCCACGATGCACCGCCGCGATTCCCAGGGCCAAAGTCTTCCCTGAATTTTTATGAATAGCCAGATTTCTCTGATACACGTTATTCCTTTGGATACGGCGAATATTCCTGAATGGAAATCCCGCGGAATATGTCCGATAAATTCTCGGCGACCATTTTTCTTGCAACGTGTCGCCGGCTTGAGGAGTAGATGGGGACAATCTCATTTAGCATTTTAGCGCTTTTATTGCGTTGTGATAGGCGTTCGAGGAACGCAGTGCGATATGGATGGAAATATTTGATAAACTATTGGGAACTAATATTCAGACACTCCTGGTGGTGCAGAATGGTGTTTTGAGATTTATTACGGTTATAGGGATGCACGTGCGTTGAAAGTGTTTGTCGAGGCGTATAGGTTATGTTGAAATTGTTGAAATAGTTAAAATAATAAATATATTTCAAATAGTCAGTTAAAACAGTTAAAATATAATAATAAAAATATTTCCAATAGTCAGTTAAAACTGTTAAAATAGTTAAAATAGTAAAAATATTTCGAATAGTCAGTTAAAACAGTTCAAATAGTTCAAACAGTCAATTATAACATTTGAAACAGTTATTTGCATCATTCTAAAGAAAAATATTAAGCCATAAAAATTTATAAAATTTCCTAAAAATAATCATCCAACGTGGCATCTTTCGCATTTAAATTTTTATCAATCATTCAATATTCTATTTTCCTGTGATATTACATCTGTTATATTATATATTCACGGAGGTAAGTGAACGAACGGAGAAAGTACGAGCATCTGTAAGACTCCATAATATGAATTATATTCGCTAGAAATAAAAGCAGGCCGATGCTAGCGTCGAGAATGAACGAGCAGGCAAGTTCTTAGTTGAAGAAAGAGCACTTTGTTTCAGACAGATCATCTGCTTTATGAAGAAAATGGGATATTTGTGCAGAAGCACGTACTTTGTACGGTATTTGCTCTGGGCCAATATCAAGGGTAGATTGCAGATGTTTATGCAAACCCGCATCCCCGAAATGAAATTCGTAGGGTCTGAAGGAGCGTGAAATTATATTTCCTATATTAATATCGCGAAGTGGATGGAAATGATGAGGTAATGGATTAAGAACCGGACGAGAGCGCATAAGAGTTTAACGAAGCTCCTTCTGTCCCTGATTTTCAGGCTCCGTGAACATTAAATACGTAAACGTTGTTCAATTTTTTAGTATTACTTTTTTATACTTAATCTCTTGCACTTAGATTTTGCTTAGAATAATATATAACAAATATAACGTTCTAAAAAAGTTTATACGGTCTGAAATTTATAAATTAAAATTATAAATTAAATTTGGAAAATATTATTTGCAACCTTAATCTCCAGGAGTGTGGACATCAAGGTCTGTTTTTCACAATGATAGTACAAAAATCGGTTCGCGGTTTTCGATCGCCGATTGATTCCAAATTCAATGAAAAGACACGCTCTCAATTCCAGTAGTATCTATCACCTTATCAATCATTTCCGCGCTTTTCATCGTCAAAGACCATTATCCGACCAAATTCATCGTTCCTCAAAAATCCATTGGATTCCCGAAATCGCTCGAAAACCAAATGATATCTCCCACCCAAAAAAACATCACTTGCGAGTCGAATTACACGAAAATCCGCGGTCAGCGGTCCGTGAAACGTCGACAGTCGTCGACGCGTTCCCTCTGGACAAAAATAAAAAAAAATAAAAAACGGTACGAATCGGTTTTCATAAACCGCCCGGCCACCTACAGCGTGTCCAAAAAGTATTTCGACAGCGCATTCCGATTTACAATAAATTGTTTTGTCGAACTGAGAGTCGGTCGCAGGAACAGTGGCTTTGAAACGTTCGCTCATCTTTGCATTGTTTTACGGTTTATTAAATTCTTTTACAGGTATCTTTAACGCTATTTTGTAGCACGTATGTCAAAGTTTCTCTCGTTTCATTGAAAATTATCAATTGTTGCAGATTCGATTACATAGTGAAGAATTTCGTGAATATTGTTGCGATAAATGCAGTCAAAATAGCGGACTTCCTTCTAAGTTTCGTAAAACGGACAGAAAAAATCGAAAATCAAGATAAGTCAGGTCATTCTAAAGAAGAATCTTCGCTGTTTAAATGTGTATAATCCATCGAAAAACAAACAATTCGTGCAAATTAACAAGTTGAGCGCAGCGTCAGTCAAATATGAATCACACTAATTTCTAACCAATTTTGAAAATTCATTTTTATTGCAACACATTTGAACAAACTAAATTTGACCTGATACATGGTATCTAGTAAATACTTTTTGAAGCCACTGTATAGACTGGACACCGAAATCCGTCGTAGGTGGCAGCCGAAATCCGTGACGAGGCCGCGCGGCCCCAATGATCGCTGGGAAATATTAGTTTTACGAAAGGCAATTCAATTTCGGCTGGAATTGACATGAACGACGGGTGCTAGCGCGATCGAGAGAGCGAGAAGGAGAGATCGAGAGAGAGAGGAACAAGGTATCCGTTTCGTTGGTCGTCATAAATTTCGACGGATATGTCTGTCGAAGCGCTCATCGATGCGCCGCCGGCCGTTTCCGCGTCGCTCGCGGCGCCATCGCGATCCGGCGTCGCGTGGTCAGACAGATTTCCGAAACAGGCCGAGGATTCGGCCGCGGGGACGGTTGTACACTGCGGAGACACAGCGGCGAAGCAAATGTTCCGTTCTCAAAGAAGAACACATTGCTGTATTTTATATCTTTACTACCATTAACATTTTCAAATCACAAACGAGGCAGTCAGACCCTTCAAGCTCATCGCACATTTCACCAAAAATCACAGACCCCAATAACTCCAAATTACCGTAGCAACAATATTTCTAAAAAGGCCGTCACGCTTCGTAAAAATCTGTTAGCATTTTCTAAATTATTCTCTACATTCGGCAATCAAATCCGCTTGTCTCGGAACAAAAACCACACCTACACCGAACTTACATTTTCGACACCGTTCATCTTCGCAACACAGTTCATCTCGCGACACAACAGCGAAACATACTCGATAGACCCGTGTATTCAAGTTACTTGTTTTAAAATATAGTATTTATTTCAAGTTTAAAAGTGTGCCGCATTCTTCACTTCTTAACCGACTCTATTACCTTAAGTGATCCTAGGGTATCGCGAATAACGTTGTCATCTTAGAATCGAGGATTTAGAACCCTCGTAGACCGTTCATTGATCTCAGTGTTCGTTTGTGAAAAAAAGCAAATGCTTTCCATTTGCGTCGATTTGGGTCGCTCCTGCGCCGTCTCTGTCCCTTCGACAGCCGAAAATCGGCCGCGTTCGACTCGGTCTTCCGTGGAAAGCTTCGGCGCTTCGTCCCCGGTTACAATTAAAGAAGCACCTTTGTTCGAGCGAATGGCGGCCACGCGGGCCTCTTTTACCGGACGCCCGGGGTAGCAACGAGGGGGGAAATGTCCGAGCAGACGTCGACCTCGAAAAAAGCTCCGCCGGGATCCCCGGCTTTATCCGAGATTCCGCGGTCAGATTGAAACACCTTTTTCCCCTCTTTGTTTGCCAGCCGGTTCGCCTTTTTTCGGGTCCTGTGTTTCTGCACGCGATCGATCGGCTTCTTTGGCCGGCCTTGCGTTGCCTCATCCATCCGGTGTTAAAGAGGCTTCGATGGAATTGGTCGAATTTGTTAGTTAGAATGCAATAGCTTCTTTTTTATTTTTTATTTCTTTGCGGTGAAGGAAAACTTTAATTTTATGTACTGAGTCTGTCTGCGAAGTGAGAGAATTTAATCAATTTTCAGTATATTTATTTGTATTTATTATACAATTTTATTTCGTTGTTACTGTGATCATAACAATTTTCAATGCAACTAGTTTAACGATTACGATAATCATGAGATAAAGAATGCGAATCTAGTCAAATACAATTAAAAGTGAATATATATAATAATGGGAAAAATAATCCAAAAATTGAAATCTCGTTAAAGGACATATATTTATTAAAAATTTGCAGTTAAACGACAGTTAAATTCGTGCTCGACGCGCTAATTAAATACGGTGAGCCTTGGTCTTTCGACTTCAACCCTCTGTGATTCAATTTGCCGGCAAGTCTGGATGAACAACCGAAGGAGAGGGTGAATTCTGCGGCGATTCAATTAGTGTTACAGTAGACTCTCGATTATCCGGTCCTCCGATATCAGAACTCTCCAATTATTCAAATACGTTTCGCATGCAATCAGCCTAATCCAAGGGAACCCACGTGGAAAACGATTTATTGTACGGATTAAGAAAGATCAAACGTGTTGGTACAGCTAAGTGAGTGCTCTATTATCCGAACGTTTATGTAGCAAGTCGATTTAAATATAAAGTGGATAAAAAATATTCTCCATTGAGTGAAATAAAAATATAATTCTTTCATCTAACAGTTTCAGTAAATTGTAAATAATAAAATAATTAGTAAAAATTAGGTGAAACAGGAAAGACAATTTTTACTAATGCTTAACCCTTTGATCAGAAATATGTAATATTCAAGATATAAGAAAGATAAAAGAAATTTATTAATTCCTTTTTAAAAATTAGAAGATATTCATGATAGAATAATATATTTAAATTTTATATAGACATAAAAAGAATAAAAAATATAAATAAATAGCTCCAATGACACGCGAAGATTTAACAAAATTTCTGGATAAAAAGAAATCCCTTATTTATTCTAATTAACCAGGAAAAAATATGAAAATCGAATGAACAGTGTTGCAAACAAACTATCATCTTCACGCAACAAATAACATGGTTTTTAGAAAAAATTCTCGAGATCGCTATAGCAGAGTGCCCGAGCGAAATTCTGTTAATACCGATGGAATTAGGGTTGGCCGATTCCAGAAGGGACAATGCACCGCCATGTTTAATTTCGCCGACACGATAGAAGCTGGGTCACACGTGCCAGCCATGCGTTCACCGCAAGGCTTCTATAGGGATCGATCTCGGTGGATTCAAATTTTCGTGGGCCTCGGAGATGTTCGATCGAAGGGATCAGGGCGGATTCTCCTTCCTCCAGGGACCGAGGAGGATCTGCCGGGATAACTCCGTTGTTCCAGGATATTCCTATTACGCAAATATCGGCTCCTTTGTTTGCCGGATGACGATGGTGGAGAGAGGGAGCAACGCGATTCGTCGTACCTCGTCCGGAATTTATCGTTAAAGAAAGTAATAATTGTTGAAGGTTATGATCACGTTAGCGATAGTATTTTAAACCTAGGAAGTCTGTTTAAGGGCGTAAGACCAAGACTTTCTTTTTTTTACGATAACTGCGATCCATCTGGTGCGATAGAGTGCATCGTCGTTTACGGGACACGATATTCCCGGTCAATAGACAAAGCTGGGCCCCACCCTTTGCTTATGGGCACTGCGTTGCCGGTCAAGTGATTTATGAGCTCTATCGTCTTTCCTTCAAAAATATCGTAGCTGCGTTTTCTTTCCATTTTCTGTCACGAGTAGTCAGTATTCTGCGGACGATCAGTAGCGCCTACCTAGCTCTCGAGCAATCATTTATATTTACGTTAACCTTACACGTATTCAATAAATATCATTTTTCATTAACTCTGTTGGAATTATTTACGTAGCTTGTATAAGTATTCCAACAATAATATCGCTCAGAGAGAAAACTTTTTCCTCTCCGCGGAAGAATTGTTGCTCGGCATGTTTACTTTAATCGCCTCTCTATTCATTTAATTTCCGTCGTCTAGCAATTTAATTATTTTTACGGCCACGCCTGTTATCTACGGCGGGAAACGCCTCGAGGAGCCTGCCTGCACCTTTCGCCACGTTCTCTTCGTTCCAAGATATCGCTGTTTGAACTTTTCCGCGAACGTTTCTGCTAATTAATTTCGGCGTCGGTGGCACCCCGCTCTTTTTAATGGCCGATTTCTTTGAGTATATCTGTAATGAACTACCATCTAGCTGGAAACGGAACTTTTCGCGGGGTTGGAAGAATTTATTTTCACCGTTCCCTGCGAGCGTGGTTCTCAAGGAAAAAGGGTGGGAAAAAGGTTCGATAGAATTACATCGGATTCTTGGCGTGCTGGTTCGACTTTTACAACCCCCACCCTTGCCCTCTCGAACCATTTGTCTGCCTCAGAAATTAATTTCACCACTGACGCACTGCAACGAGTTTCATTAGCGGTTTATGCGACGTGTAACGAAGATTACAGAGATAAATCGTCCTTTCTTAATCTCTGTCAAACTTTCGAAGCAAATCGTTTTCTTATCGCGGAACTTCCGCTGTCATTAACCCTTTGACTACTGTCAGCGCCCATTGGCGTCCGACACGTGTTGGCTTCCTGCTAATAGGTGTCCAGATCAAATTTCACCAGTTTCGCCTGTTTCTTATTAAATTTGATTATTAAATATTGTAAACGAAGCTTAAAATCAATGTTCACTTCAAGTAATATAATTCAGTATTTTGAATATTTTAATATACTTTCTCAGAAGTATAATAATCTGTGGACGTCGCGAGTGAATTCATGCAGTACCTTAAGGCCGGTAGCCAAAGTCTGCCGCAGCCAAAGGGTTAAATCCGAGATAAATCGACCGATTACATTCAGTAACGCGACGAATCCGTAACATTGATGTGTCGGTTAGCCGATTGAAACTTCGCGTGTCCCAATCCTCGAACCACCGCTCGAAAGGATACAGTTCGCGAACGAATCGGGAAAATCAGACTCGACTCTCCTCGAGAAAAAGACGAGGCAGCTAGTTACACATTCCGCCATCGTTGCGCGCGTTTCTCCGAGTCGTATTCCTCGCGAAATACGTCGCTACTGTTTAAATAAATTCGAAGCAACAGCCGCGCTGTAACAATGGCGGCTCGGAACTTTAGCCGCGAGTAAAAGGATGTATTCTTCGAGTTTCGCGCGAGGAACGGCCTCTCTCTCGCCCTCTCTTTGAAAAGAGGAAACGAGGAAAGAAGGAACGTCGGGTTATAGTCAGCGCTCGTTAGAGACTGGGCGAGCGATTCATTAAAAAGAAAATGTCGGCTTTACGAGGACCCGTTGGATCGTTGATTACACGGAAGTCGTGAAAAAAAGAAGAAAGAAGAACAACGGCGAGGAGACAGCCGGCAGTTCGACACAGATAGGAATTATTCACTAGTTAACCTACTCTCGAACGACGTCGTAAACTTCTCCGGCGAGTAAAAACGGCGAGGGCGCGGAGGCGCGTCGCCGAGAGGACGCGCAGGTTGCCGCGCGGAGTTTACGGCCGAACGGCGCGTAATTCGCGGAAGGGTCGCGTTACGGCAATCTCACCGGCGCGAAATTCCTCGTGACGAACAATCGAATGATCCATTCGGAAAGTTTACCGGAACCCGAAACGCCTTACGACGTGCTCCGCAAACTTAGCCAATTTGTTTTCCGGCAAACGGGTTGGCCTGCTGGGATACCACTTTTAATTAGTTCCATTTGGGAGCGAGCTCCTCGTTGGTGCCATTTGGTATTTGGTAATTCATGTTTGGTAATTTGGTATTTGGTATTTCGTGTTTGGTGTTTGGTAATTG
>NW_027589867.1:0-5249 GCF_028453695.1 Augochlora pura
TTCCAATCATAAACGATTTTTGGACACCCTGTATACACAGATCCGAATTTTCAACGAATTATCAGACCCTCGCTCTGAAAAATGACAGAAATCGTTCAAAGATTTCCAGCGATTTATTGAGAACAATATACGATCTGGCCGCGTATCGAAATTATTAACCGAACGATCCTGTTGTTACAACCCCCCTGGATCCCCGACACGGGGTTCGGATAAGCGAAACCCGACCGTCGAAGTAAGCTAGACAAGACAAGCAGGAACAAGTCAAACACGCGAGTCAAGATTCACAAGAGTCGGCGCACACGCAGGATAAGTCCAATTGTAAATAAAGTTCAGCCAGGCAAATGCAGCGTGCGCTCCATTATTTAGACACCATACATGTTGCATCAGGAGCCGTGCAACCAACTACCGGAGTAAACGATAATGCGCGCGTTCGTTGGCGGACCAAAAATAATATTTCAAGGCAGCGACAAATAACGTATACGGCTCCCGTACATTATAAGTACATTATGAAATTCGTCGGCGACTATAATCGCCTGAATAGACTCTTATTTATTTAATTGTCCGTTTATTTTAATTATTGTCCGATTATTTTTATTGTTATTGGTTTCCTTTTTATTTGATAGTAGAGCAAAATAATGATTTATGAATTCTGACATTCGCAAGACATTGTTGACGAAGGAATAAGTGGTTGTAATTAATTTAGTAATTATAGGAATGATAAAATATTGTTTATAAAACGAAATATTATATTCTGTGCTAAGTTATTTGGCATGATTTACTGTACGTTTATTTTGCAATATTTACGACATTATTAAAGGAATGCTTGAAATATAAAAGTATATTTTATTATCATTTCTCTACAATTATTTAGTAATTATTATTCTATAATGATTTCAACAATTCTTATAAATATATTAATTCATTCTTTCATTTTAAAACGCCGATTTTGCATTTCTACCTCAAACTCAAAATTCCAAAAAATAATGTCTACATTTCACAGGACTCAAAAAATTAAAATCTCCATTTGTTTATAAAAATTAACTCGATACCTTCAACAGAACCTAGTCACAACACAGACAAAACCTTTAATTTAACAATACAGTTTCCAACTATAAATAACATTATGATACCGATCCAGTGACCACGTGACAGCAGAGTAACTGGCCCACTCGCTCCAAGTACGGTCCCAGTTACGTCAAGATTACGTTATTGGTCCCAGTTACGTCACGATTATGTTATTGGTCCCAGTTACGTCAAGATTATGTTATTGGTCCCAGTTACGTCAAGATTACGTTATTGGTCCCAGTTACGTCAAGATTACGTTATTGGTCCCAGTTACGTCACGATTACGTTATTGTCCCAGTTATCCGGCGACAGAAAACCACCGTGAAACAGGCGCACGAAAATCGACGAGTTTCCGTTTACGCAACGATGTAATTCCTTTTTCGACTAGGGGGGTTAGTACTTCGCGGCCGCAAGACGGTAGAAGGGGGGAGGAGGAGGTGGAGGAGGGGTTGCCGGTGACCGTCGTACATGGAACGCAATTTCTTTCTCCTCCCCACGGGGGTTACGGGCGCAGCTTCGTTCGCCCCGTACAGAAATACCTGCGAGCCATGCAAATACCTCTTCGAAATAAGGTCGCGTACCGTTATTTCGTCGTTCCTTTTTCTCGCCGGCCCGCCCGCTCCCCCCGGTTCTCCGTTCGGTATTCCGGCCCGATAAATTCCTCGTGGATTCCCGAGGATCCGGGGGGAGGAGGGGGCACCGACGACGGGGCTGCTTAGTAAGGATAATAACGATAATAATGACGATAATGGTTGCGCCATCCTCGTTCGAACTCTCCGGGCTTTCGCCGCCGCCGTCGCCGCCGCTGCCGCGTTTTCTTCAGGGACACGGGGATGGTTACACAAATGGAATCGAACTCTCGAAGCCTCCGGGGGCCGGGGGGCGGCGGGGCGGGAAACGCGGTTATTCCCCGCCGAATTCTTCGTCGAGGAATATTATTTCCTCGAGACGTACCGATACTTCTCTCGCGGTCTCTTTCCTCCGCCCCTTCGCCATCCATTCGTCACTCTCTCTCTCTCTCTCTCTCTCTCTCTCTCTCTCTCTTTCTCTCTTTCTCTCTTTCTCCCTCTCTTTCTGCGTCGCTCACCCCAGAGTTTCTTTCCAGCACCGACCACCACTTTTCTATGCAGTGCCGACTGCTTCGTCACTCGTTAATCGAGACCCCGAACTTTAGATTACACTCGACGGCCCCGTGGCGCCGAATTCAAAAGGCATTGTGCGCCGCCGAACTTGCGAACGACCGCCACACGAAAACCGAAACTGTGACAGGACCCGGTTTTTCAGCGGGCCGAACCGCCCGCGAACCAATCGGAACGCGAGAAGTCGGACCGCAGCTTTTGTTCGCGTCGTTTCTTCGGTTTGGAAGTGATAAATAATCGGCTGGTTGCTCGGAGATTTATTTTATGGTTAATTTAGTGTCGTAGGATTTGTTGTTGATGCTTGGCTGATGCATGAGGGGGGTGTTGTTAACCCTTTACAGTTGAGCGGCGACTCTAGGGAGGTGCTGGGAATTGCTGCACTGTTTTCAAGAGAATCGTTGCATTGTTAAGTGATATATTGTTATTATTATATTGTTATTATATAGTTGATATATTGTCAAATAAGAGAAGTCTTCTGCAAGCGTTTCATTTTGTATGTACGACATATGTATAACAGTATAAACAAGTATGTATAATAGTTGATAAATAATGTAATTAGTATAAAATAATATGGTTGAAACAATCGTTTTGGGGTTGAAGTAGTTTCAAGCGCAAAGAGTTAATTTAATGAGTTCTTTAATAGATAGTTAATTGATTGTGTGTAATAAGAGTTTAGAATGTTTATTTTATAGTATGAAGATTAATTATATATTACGTAGTAATTAGTATTATATAATATAAGAAGAAATAGCTTCTTTTTCAGAACAATATGAAGATCTACTGTTGCTTGTAAATATTAATTGTAATGGTACGTTGTAATGGTGTGATGGTACTTCTTGATCTCGCGCCTATACGGCAGATTAAATATTCTAATTTTGGAAGAAAGGACCGTATTCACCGCCGACGTTATCTAACGTATGCCCTCAAGAAGGAAAGGAAAACGTCGGCAGAAAATCTCCGTACGTAACACTGACTAGTAAAATGCATTGCGTTCAAACACAAAGGCTGAAGGATCAAAGAAAGACGAGCGAAAAAAAATAAGTCGCCGAAGATGTCCGCCATTTCCGGACAAGTTGGCGCACCGCTGGAAGACGAATCCGGCGGAAGGAAATCCGCGGGGATCGTGCTCGCGAGTCCGCGCGTAAAACGCGGCGCGATGTCTGCGGACTGTTCCCGTCCGCGCGAAGCCTGCATTTGACTTGGAAATGGGAGGCCGGCCGAGCGGTTTGCGGGCCGATCCGCGACGAACGATGAAACATGCGCAACTTTTGCCACGGTTCCGACCGAATAACCGTGTTCCCGGAGCGTGTACGGGAACGATCGCGGCGATAACGGTGCCGCTCCGCGCTGCGACCCCTGCCGCCGGTGGGGCGCGGGCGACGGTAATGTATGTACGAATAGCGAGGAAATATGACTGGAGAGGTATATTTCCCCGGGATGAACGAATTTTTCTAAGGTCTCTCCCGCATTATTTACCCGGCGCGGCGGTGTCGCGCCACCGCGGAGACGTCGACGCGCTTCGGTTCCACCCGGCTAACTTATGGTCGCTTCTGTCGAATGGTTTCGCGGGACCTGGATACCGGCCCGGAGAAACGCTGCTTCCATTTCGCGCGTAATGCTTCGACGAGTGTTCGTAATTCTTCGGAGTGTTCCGGGTCGGGTTTTCGCCGCTAACTGGACTGAAAGTGGTGAATGGAATTCTTTTTAAATAAGATATATAATTTGTGATGAATTGGGGGTAAGCTTTTTATTTTTAGTTTATGTTTAACGTAACCCGTTGATATTTAATTTTATTGGTTTACATTTAATGTTAATAGTTAATATTTAATATTAATACTTGATATTTAATATAACTAGATCATATTTAATATTTTAAAAAATGCTTTGCACAATTTAGAATTTGCCAATAGCTTCCAGGCACACAGATTAATATTCCCTATAAAAATTGTCTATTAAATCTAAAACATTAATAGTTAATATACTTAAAATTACTAGTTAATATTTAATATTACTCTAGTCGACGTTTAAAATTACTAGTATATATTTAACGTTACTGGTTAACATTTAATATCTTAAAACATGCTTCGTCCAATTTAGAGCTTCAAGTCTCACAGTTTAACTTTTCCACTAAAAATTGTCTACTAAATCTAAAATAACTATTAAATTCCCTATTAACTATTTACACTCGAGACCACTTTAACTATAATCGAAATATATATAATAAAATATCTGAAACAAATGTCTCAACTCATAGCATTTCCTATATAACAAATTGCCTTTCATGCATACGATATTAATTCTTACGACTCACGCCGATAGTTTCTTTAACAATTGTTTAAATCTAAACATTATCGGTATAAAAATAATCTTTGAACCTACTAGAATAATTTTATGAACGCCTCAGGATCTCCACCCGAGTGCAAAGTGTTAATATAATTAAATTAAATAAAATTATCCCTTGAGCTAGCAAACGAACTCGTTTCGCCGATAATATTTTCAATAAAATTAAAAGAAACGAAGAAAAAAGAAACGGCGGTGCATTATGGGTAAGAAACGCGGATACACGCGGCATCGTTACGTTTCCCCAATGTCGTGATCCGGGAATGTTTCGCTCCGTAACCGGGCACTAAACGAGATCTAGCGGCCGCGCAACGCGTTCGTTTATCCGGCAGCTTCTATCGCGAAAATTTATATTAAATACTGCTTAAAAAGCCTCGGCTCCTTTGAGAGCGGGATTTTCCGCAACTTCGGCCCGATATTGAAAAGGAATACGAATAACGGAACGGAACGGGGGGGTGGCCTCGCTTTCTTGCGACTAAAAGCTGCGATTCAACTCGGCGATGCCAAGATTGCCCCGGATGCTTTTAGATCCTCATAAATTAATTTAAATCACTTAAACTTCCGCGGATGCTACTCCGCGAACCGTGATAATATTCCAATTAATATTCTAAACAGCGGATTGCGCGTTACAACGAGAAAAATATTTCCACTGTAGCTCTCTTTGCCGTGCCACCGGCGATTCGCGAACGAAATTCGCAACGAGTG
>NW_027589868.1:0-5247 GCF_028453695.1 Augochlora pura
ATTTATTCTAACACGACAGTATCGCTAATAAATAATAAAATTGAAGCTGTAAGAGCATAAAATATATGTCCAAAGCAAACGAATACTCAACATCTAAATAAAATAATCTACAAAAACTAAGGGATCGTTTTAAGAATAAATTAGAAAATCACTGCTCAAGGCGGCTCTAAAAGCAAAGAAAATCTGATTAGACGAGAGTCGAAAGTTCGCTTAATTATTTGAACCGGTGAGCTTTGAGAGGGCTCTCTGCGGGCCATCTTCGCGAAGGTTAATGGAAACATCGAGGCGGTCTGGGGTAGGGCGAGAAGAAAGGCGATAAAATTCGTTTTGGGATTCATTATTGGAGAGAGCCCGACGTCGAGAGCGTCCCGGCGAGAACAAAGAGATTTACAAAGTAACACGACGAGACAAGTTGTTTAAGTTGTTGCGGGCGAAGGGGGCGAAGCTGAAGGGGCGGCGGGGCGGAGGAGGATGAGGTGGGAGGATACGTCTACGTCGTTCCTCGTTATTAGTTGCTGCCACTCGGGGGGGGGGGGGGGGACTCTTTTCGAAAGTGCGTCGCGGCACGTAGGAGTTGTGATTAACTCGGGAACTTTCGGTCTAATAACCTGCGACACAGGGCTCTCGCGATTTACGAGCGCGGTTGCGGTTTCCGCGGTGAAGCTTTCCAGATAACTGTTTCCGTTCGGCATAAATTCCATCCGGCGGCTTTTTATTCGCCGAACCGGGCGCGTTGAATTCTCAGGTGGAAATTTCGGATAACTTTCTGCAACCTTTTTGCCGGTTTCCCGGTAAAATCTCGCTTCTTATTCGCGGATGCCGCCTCGCCGGAATTTTCGTTGGGGACCGTTCTCCACGCGGAGAATCGGGGGGAAAAAATTGTTTGCACTTCTGGAAAATTGTAGTCCTAACGTCTGAACGAAACGCGAAATTCGCGGGCTATTGTCTCGACCGTAGACGCCGCAACTTTGTCGCTCACTCGAACGCAGCAGAAAACAATGACAACGGGAAAGGAATTGTCGGATTATCTATGTGCAAGGAGAATTGTTAGTTTTAAAAAATTGAACTTTGCTAGCAATAAATGTGCACTACATAAATTAAATAAATTAAATAAAATAAATAAATGTAAGTAAATATTGTATTATATATGTATTAAAGAAATAAATTATTTCTCTATCAATATTCCAAATTCTGTAATAATAATAAAATAAATTTCGTTCTAGTTTAACAATAATAAGTCTTAAAATAATAATAAGAATTACCTTAAGTGGTTTACTACTTGATTAAATAAATAAATGTATTGTCACAACTAGACTGCGAATTGTTGTAGAAAATCAAAATTGTATACACAAATTGCAAGATAGTTGAAAAAATTGAAATATACAATTTGTAACAGATTCTTACATAACACTATTTGTCCAAGTGAATTTACAAAGAACATTATTCAAATTCAACTCGCTATCCATTTTTATCCTATTATTTGCGCCACTGTTCCAAAATAGGGGCAACCGCGCGGTGTTCCTTAATAGGTGCATTCACGCAGCGCGTATATACGGATCTTAATGGACTACAGAAAGGCGACGGGGATATGAACGGCTGCGGAAGCTCGTCGTTATTCATCTCAAGTTGAATGTGAAATATCATTTGGTACAAATAGCGAACTGCGAGCATAAGTAATCATAAGTTGACACAGCGAAACTCCGGGATCCCCCTTCAAGCAGTAATTCGACCTCATATTTCTCAATCTTCTTATTTCACTTTGTTGGAAAGTTCCGGGGCGAAAGTTTTCCCCGGCGCGAGGCAACGCGGCCGAACGAAGACAGATAAATAGATCATTTATCAGGCTGTCGAGATTGAGCGTTCGAGAACACGATAACGAAATACAGACGAGCGCGCGGGGAAGTTCGTGAAGCGAGTTTAGAAATAACAAACTTCTTTCAATGTTTCCGTACAGAGCGCAAGAACGCGTCATTTCGCGGCGACAATGAATGTCCGCATTCTCGATTAACAACCGCCGCCGATAATGCTGTTTTCGACGATAACTAATAATTCAACGGGATTACAGCGTTGTCCGTTAATTACTGAGAATATTTATAACGTTTCGAAATGCGTTTTACAGCAAGGCATGCTTCATACTATCGAGCGATAATTAATATTGGAAAAATCATGGATGCACGCGCACGAGGAAAATAGCCTGAACAAATGATAAATCACTGAAAATAATTCGGTTCGCCGTGCGATTCGTTCGATAAATTATTTCGTGTAATAATTCTGTACAATAATAAATTTATTCCTCGAGCAAGGGGGTTCTATTCATTTAAGAAGAGTTATACCGGGATTTTTCTAATGAGCAGCTCCTTGATGATGAAATATTTCTATTTATATTGCAGAGATAAATCGAGAATGTTTATTTAGGACGGTATATTAAAGTTGATAAACGATCAAACATTTTGCCAATACCAGAACGGTTTTCTGAATGAAAGTCAGCGATGTTATTAGAGTTCGTGGAACAGAGATGACGTCCAGCAGTCGAAGATCACTGTACGAAACAAATATCGAGATATCATGATTTAAGGATGGAAACACGGTTTCCACTAAAAACAGTATATTCAGGTAACTATGAAATGGCTCGGGCGATGTATAGCTATCCGGCAGACAGCGTGCTTGATATTCAAAACCATCCCTGATGGCAAGTACACGCGTAAATTTTTCCATCCCCTTTCAGACATTTATGGCTCTTGCGCGGTATTTTCCTGAAAAACTCTTCGGTAGTCCTTTCTAGATAATCCTTGTCTTAATAATATTAATATTTTGTTGAAAACAGCGAAAACAAATTAGCAAATACAAATGTAATGTTAAAATATTTAAAATGTTAAATATAGAAATATGTAAAGGGCATAGCCGATTAAGTGACCAAAACTGTTTTTAGAAGTTACACCACGTCCCTTTTTCGGTAAACCACGCCCATGGTAAATAGGCCCCGCCCCATTGACAGCAGCTTCCGTCACTATTGTTTAGATTATGTCAAAGTTATGTGCTCACCTCATTTAAAGTAATATTAAGGTTATGTCAAAGTTATTTCTCTCTTCAATTTTTCGATTCTTTTTTTTGGATTTTCGTAATTAATAATCACAGCTTGCAGCTAAAAAATCTGCAAAAATTCTGTAATATGCAGCTTGATAACTAAAATAAGCCATATTTGTCTCAATTTTTAAAAGGTGGCCAAAGTGGGAAAATTGACCTCATAGTCCAATTTACCTTATAACTACCCTCGCAGATAAATTACAGTGTTGAATATTTTTCACAGATGAGTTTTTGTTTATCAAATATCGAACAAAAGAATCATTAGAAAACCTCTAAAGATACTTTCTGACACCTTCATCTCCTATTCCCTTTCTATCGTAATCAATTTTAACGCATCTACGTTTTTCAGCGGAAATCGCCCCAAGGGTGGATTCTATTTCAAATAAATTGAAATCCATATATTTCAGAAAAACAACGCACTGCTTTATTTTCTCTACACGGCAACTTGATAGGTTATACTTGTCCGCACGGTATCCATGATATTTTATGCGTCTCCTCGTTTCCAGTGGAAGTAATAAGAATAAATCTCGCCACCCCTTAGCGGTCTACCGCGCCTTCAGGTGTGTGTGCCGCTATTTTTTATACGAACGGCAAGGTATATCTGCCGGTGTTAGCGTCCGCAGCATAGTAAATTCTCTTCGAGGTGAATACGTCGAATATGAAACCTGCAAATATTCACTGTTAATTTCTACATAGGAAATATGCTATTGTAAATGCCGTAAATAATATTTTAACACAACAACTCGGTTCTTAAAAGAATTTAATTTCTTTGTTTAATATTTACTAAATATATTTCGGTGGTCACTGTGATTAAAGTAGAATTAGATAATTATTATCACAAAAATTATTACAGAAAAGTCGACTGAATTTTTAGTACTCAGGAAATATCCATTTTTAATGTTAATGTAAAAGATATGCTATTGCAAAAGGTGCAAATAAAATTTCTTCACGAATAATTAAAATTAATAAATTAATTTTAATAAATGATAAATTTCGTGAACAGTTCTCAAAGCTCATAACGTCATAAGTAGAACAAGCCAGTCATGGTCGGACACTAAAAAACCGAGCGAATTTTCACGGGAACTAATCTTAAAACAGTGAAATTTCGCGTGGCGGTTCCCTCCTCCTATTTCGCACGGGGAAACGCGTTCTATCCAACTGCGGCCGGCTGAACCGGCCGCATTCTACGCGAAAATACCATTTATTTCTCTCATTATCCGGCAGAAAATGGAGGATGTGAAATATGGATTACACCCGCGAAAGACAAACTATATGGGACCCAACGCGCCGGGTGAAATTCGCGGAAACATGTCTGTCCCCGTTTTCGCGGCAATTTTTTCCAAAAAGTTCCGCGGCCGGTAATAACGTAACGCGCCGCGGCGGCGTACGCTCGATAATAATTTTTCCGAGTTCGGGACGAGCAAGTAACCAAGAAACGCAGAAGTTATGCGAAGAGAGAGAGAGAGAGAGAGTCTGGTCCGGAGGCTTCTCTTGTTGCTCATAAAACTCCCAGTTTCGTGTTATTAGCGAAGTTCGTGCTCTTGAATATTTTACGTGCCCGCAAAAAATGCTTTCGTCTGTTCGTAACCAAAACCCCCCGGCATGCTCCCGTAGCCGTGGATATGTGGTCCCCGGACACCGTGAAATATAACGCGACCTGGGTGAACTTACTTTACCGCGGATATTTCACGAGTGTTAAGTGAATAACTCCATCCCCCCGGGGTGGGGGGTATGGGGGGAGGGCAGCGCCGATTCGTTCGTTCATTTCGTTTCGATTCCGGCGAACGGAGATCCGCACGCGCTTGTTTAACTTCGATTAATGGAAACATTCGTTGCCGATACCGCGATGATTAAACGAAAATAGAAATTCATTTCCGGCGACGGTCGGATGCGAAGCGAAAATTATAATCACAGACGTCCTGTCACAGGTTATCCTAATTCAAAATTCGCGGCTAAGGGTAGGCTCTTTCATTCTGCCAGCTTTTTATTAGGATCAGTTTTTTATTAGGCTTATTTGTTTTATTTTTATTTGTTAGTGTTCCGAGTTTATTTGTTAGTGTTTCGAGTTTATTTGTTAGTATATCAGAGTGGTGATAATGTGTGCAAGCCACTGAATTTATAGTGATTCTTGTATTGATTCAGGATGATCCAAGAGAATTTTTT
>NW_027589869.1:0-5242 GCF_028453695.1 Augochlora pura
TTTTTCTGGGAATCTCTGAGAATCTCTAAGAGTCGCTAGGATTTTCTTGAAGTCTCTAAGAATGTCTGGGAACCGCTAGAATTTTCTAGGAGTCTCTAAGAATGTCTGGGAGTCGCTACGATTTTTCTGGGAGTCTCTCAGAATTTCTGGGACTCGCTGGGATTTTCTGGGAGTCTCTAATAATGTCTGGGAGCCGCTAGGATTTTTCTGGGAGTCTCTAGGAATCTCTGGAGGTCGAGAGAATTTTCTGAGAGTCTCTGGGACTCGCTAGGATCTTCTGGGAGACACTGGGTGTCTCTGAGAATATCTGGGAATCGCTAGGATTTTTCTGGTAGTCTCTCAGAATCTCTGGGAGTCTCTAGAATTTTCTGGGAGTCTCTAATAATGTCTGGGGACCGCTAGGATTTTTCTGAGAGTCTCTGAGAATCTCTGGGAGTCTCTGGGAGTCGCTAGAATTTTTCTGGGAGCCTCTAAGATTCGCTATAATTCTCTGACAGTCTCTGAAAGTCACTGGGAGTTTCTAGAACTCCCCTGTGGCAAAACAAACGGCTCTGGAACAGCGGGCCGGTCGGCGTTCGGCGTCGTTCCGCTAATTCGAACTAAGGACATTAGCCGGCGGGGCGAATTGGCTGTAAAATATGAAAATCATCTCGTTACGCAGAATGGGGGGGGGAGGAGGGGGAGAGTGGTGTCGGAGCACACGGGTGCCGGGCCGATCTTGGACGGCCGTTAAGCCGGCAACACGCGACACGCTAACATTATCACGGTGGCCGCGCAACGCTAATTTCAGGCGGCCGGCAATCTGCATAATTCGGTTAGAGCAAACATCCACCGGCACGGGAACCATGGCGCCTGGCGCATCGCGGTGTCTACAACACCGACCAACCTGACGCGACGCGGATCCGACGCGTTATCTGGCATCGAACCACCGTGTGCGCCGCGGCTCCTGGAGCGTTCTTATCGACTGACTGCCTCTCGATCGACGGCTATCGATAAATTGCCGCGGTTCCGCTCCAGGTTCCACCGGTTCCTTTTTATCCGAAATCGGCCCGGCGGCCAATGCCGGCCATTCCGCTCGGCTCGATTTGTGGTTCGTTACCTGAACCGGATCGAATGACCCACCGGCGACGTAGAAGCTGCAGAGGAAGCCTCTCTTCGAGTCCTCTGTGACTGGACCAGTGGCGATCGTTAGTGAGGAGCGAGTGGGTTTTCAGTATAGTCGATGTTATATCAGAGTGGCGAGAAAATAGTGGTTTTAAGAATGTTTAAATTTTTGTGAGCTAGGTTTAACCCTTTATAAGGTCTCTGTAAAGGGGACAGTAGTTTCAAGTATGCTAAAATCGCTATGACATAGGGTTGACTCCTCTTCGACGAGAAAACAGTACATCTAAATGCACCTGAACTTCTACAAAATTGCTTCGAATGATCTACAATTATTTTGCCAAAGAAAACATTACTTCTAAATACCCTCTAAAAAATTATAGCAATTGACAAATTCCTAATAGCGACAAAGAAAATGTACACCGAGGGTTCAAGAAACGAGAAAGGAAGAAAATCGAGGAGATTCTTGAGAACGGCGTGCGCGCGACATCCGTTCCGGCGACTTTGTTCGCGGCCGCGGCAAAGTTTCGCGAAGGCAAGACGCAAGAATAACAGAGAGGAAACAAGTCCGGGAGGCCGCGTCCTGCGGGATGACAGATACACACAGGACAGGGATGGTAATCATGGGAAAACACTGGGGCCCGGCCGATGCAAATCAACGAAAAGTTTTCCGCGCGGCGAATCGATGGTACACCTCCCCCCATCCCCCTGGGGTCTTCTCCACCCTCTTCCCTCTCCCCTCCCTCGTTCGCTTCCCGACTGTTGGCGAACGAAGACGTCGGCCGTCTAATAGCCGAACACGGAACAATACCCATTATCCGGCGAACATAAAACGGCGAATCCGTTCCTCTGTCAACTGCATTAAAGTTTTCCTTGATCGGCCTCCCGCGGCATTGTTCCCACGAGTCTTGGGATGCTCGGTGTCCGCCCGGATCCCCTGCATTGTTACACAAATTTCGCCACCCTTTCCCCCACCTCCCCCCTCTCCCACTGCGCGAGCGACGAAACCCCCCCGCCGCTGCTCCGAGTTTTTCCAAGTATTGATGCCGCGAAACGATGCAGCGCACGGTGCCGCGAATCCTGCAGCAAGCATCTGCAACGATGCAGATTGATGCGGCCCTCGTTCCGGAAGGAAAGATGAAGATTGATACGCTGCGCAGAACGCTCGACCCCCGGTTTGTCTAAAGTGTTCATCCGCGAACGCTGCGATCGTTTTCCTAGTCGCGGTGCCTCGGTGTCGACGATGCCATTTTTGTTTCGGCACGTCATACATTCATTTTATATTTTATATGTCATGTTTTCTATTCGTTTTATATTTTATAATTCGTATATTGTATTTTCTATTTATTTTATATTTTATATTTCTTACTTCATATTTATCTACTTTATATTAGGGTGGAAACTATGAAACGGGCGTCGCAACTGTGCACAAACTAAGCAAAAGCGCCCGTTTCATAGTTTCCAACCTATAATTTAAATATTTATTTCATATTTTATATTTTATACATTTTTTTTTATTTTATATTTTATATATTATCTTTTATATTTATTTTATATTTTATGCATCATATTTTATATTTATTTTATACTTTATATTTCATACTTCACATTTACTTACCTCATATTAGGTTGGAAACTATGAAACGGGCGTCGCAGCTGTGCACAGGCTAAACAAAAGCGCCCGTTTCATAGTTTCCAACCTAATATCTCATATTTATTTTATATATTATACATTTTATACTTTATATCTATTCCCTTTATATTTTATATTTCCTATTTATTTCATCTGTATTCATTCACCTATTTACCGATCACACATAGCTGTAGAAACCCGCTTTTCGAATAAAGAATGAAAGCTAATATTAATTCAAAGCGAATATCAGCGAGTCGGCAGTTGCGCAAACAATTCATACAAATCCGCCAGGAATTTTATAACATTAGCCAACAAATATAATTATTTACCTAAAAATAAATACAAAAAATATTTATAAATTCTATAGCACGAAATTTCCCGTTGCGTTTTGTAAATTCAGTATTTTGCATGTTCCGCGATAAGAATATGCACAGTGTTCGGCTAAAATTGAAGACGCTCTCTCTCTCTCTCTCTCTCTCGCATAGCGCTGTTTCCTCTCCGAAAAATGACATAAACGTACCGGAAGGCGTGCTTTTTTCCTCGCCGACAGAGTTTTCTATGTTTTCTGACCCAGTAACGTTTTTATATTTTTCAAAGCCGCGGGTTCTCGAAGCTGCTCGTCCCCCTTAACTGTTTGTTTATTGATTTGTTTCTGGGCGCGGGAAACACGGAGCGCCACCCCGTTCCGAATACCAACAATAACAGGAAAAGTGCTAGAGAGAGAGAGAGACACAGGAGAAACATCGAAAAACAACACGAAACTGTACGGAACAGTCTTTTCTCCTTGTAATAATATGGTGGTCGCGCGCGGCACCGTGTGTTCCGACTGTTTCTTTTTTCGCGTTGCCCGCGAGAGAGAGAGAGAGATCATTACCGTGCGCAAACAAACGGGTCAACAAACAGTACCGCGCAAATGACAATTTTTCTTCATTGTTACCGCGCTGGGTTGCCTACGAAATTATCGAGGAGTCTTGGAATGAGAGTGGAATTGGCGAGATGAGAGTTCATCAGGGCTAGATTGCAGTAACTATATTTGTTCTATAGTTATTCTCAAATTTAGTAGGCTCTTAAAAAATTGCTAATTTTGTATTAGAAATCTTGTATGTTGCTTTTAAATTTATGTAAGATTTTTGTTATATTTACTGTGGTATTAGCCTCGTGTCTATGGTGCTCGAAGCTTTGTTATAATATTTTAGTGTTCTATATTATTTTACAATATTCTATAAATATTTCATATTATTCTATACTATTTTATAACAAGTAAAATAAATATCTAGGCTTATAAGAATAATATTCAATATATAATAAGCCAAAGTTGCAGAAATTAATTCCAAAGAATCAAATTCTTGAAACAGCTGACTATGGCAGCCATCTTGCTCTCTTAAAACCAAACAGTGCTTCGTAAATCAATTGCTATATTATTCCACACCATTTTATAACAAATCAAATAAATACCTAGACTCATAAAAATAATATTCAATATATAATAAATCAAAGATGCAATAATTAAATCCAAAGAATCAAATTCTTGAAACAGCTGACTATAGCAGCCATCTTGGTCTCTTAAAACCAAACAGAACGACGTAAATCAATTTAACTCCGATTAACTAACAACGGCACAATGTATGCTGATTAGCAAGCATGTTCGTCGCCCGTGCAGCCTGTGTTCATTTCATAAAGCTGATTGCCCTAAACACGTGTCGCCTAACTACCTACGTCCAGAATTCGATCGTACGTTCATGGTTGAACCTTGCACAGAGAGACCCTTCCGCTCTTCTAGTACAACGTCGTCTGAAAATTATGCTATAAAGCAACGAGAAACTTTCGCGAGCAGTTCGAAACGATAAAATTCTGTTCGGAGAGGGAATCTGGATTTAATTTCGCATCGGTCCGGCAACTTGATGGCCGCAAACTTTGGGCGGAGCTCGCGCTGCTGCTGCTACCACGGTTCTCCGGATGCTGGCCACCAGCGAAAACACGGTTCGCCGGGGGTTGCTGGCCGTGAAACCGGAAACTGGGGACCCAGAGAGAGGCAGAGAGAGAGAGAGAGGAAGAGAGAGAGAGAGAGAGAGAGAGAGAGTGAGACAGAGGGAGGAAGAGAAAGCTAGAGAGAGGAAGAGAGATATAGAGAGCCAGAGGGAGAAAGAGAGACATAAATGTGTCTCTATGGTGTGGAGATAATTTTGTGCAACTTAGCTTAGATGAAAGCTAAAAGTGTCCATTTTAAGAAGGGGTAGATTAGATTGCAATAAAATGACCAGACCATTTTGAAAAATCGATGAAATCGACTTTTAACCTTACTTACTAGCTTCACAAGATTTAAAGAAATTCAGATGGATTTTAAGATATGTTCTTGTGGAGATATTTTTATGAAATTTAGCTTAAATGAAAGCTGAAATTGTCAATTTTAAAACATTATACATGAAATTATAATAGAGTGACCGGATCATTTTGAAAAATTAAAGAAACCGACTTTTAGCATTACCTGCTTTACTTCTTCAACAGAAA
>NW_027589870.1:0-5242 GCF_028453695.1 Augochlora pura
ACTACTAAAAATCCCAAGTTAAAACATCACCAAGCATAAAAGAGTTAATCTTGTCACAGCTCGCGACAACCACCAAACGACTCCGTTTCGTCGACTCTTTTATCCGCGCGGCGAATATTTTAAAAAAATGCCTTTGGCAGAGATATCGTCGACTTACACGCGGCTGGAAATTCGATCGAAATCGGTGTGCTCGGTCTAGACACACAGAGAGGGAGAGAGAGAGAGAGCACAGTTGCGCTCGAGTGGATTACCCGATACGCTGGCGCGGGCGGAGCGTTTCGCCCAGAGAGACTGTAGTCGGAAGTTTGTTCTCCGATGCGTCTGGCTTTTTTCTGTTTCATCGGGCTCGCTGCGTAATATCGCGATTAACCTCGTTACGGATAGAGGCGGCCGGAACGTTTCTGTCGATACTGTGTTACACGGGGGGTGGGGGGCGGTTTGCTTGCGGCTTGGACGGCATTAAAGCGGATGCCGGACGAGCGTAACCGAGTATAGTAAGCGTAACTACCCGCAACTGTTTAGAACATCTCCGACGCAACTGTCGAAACTGTTGCCTCTTCGAACGCTCTTCTACGCCTCTTGGAACGAAGTGTTCGACGCTGTTCACCGAAGCGCCGATAAACAGAGGGTCTTTTCCAATTGTTTAAACTTTTCTATGGAAGTTTTTATTATGTTCTTTGTTTTGGTAGGATTGGTGGTAGTTTTCGCGGGCTTTTGAGAAAGGGCATAGCCGATGGTCAAAACTGCCGTTAGAGGTTTTTCTAGCCCTCAGAGGACCGATACTATTTAATCGAAATTTCACTCAATAATTCAAAATTATTGAATTTACTTGCCACAATTAAATTGTAATTAACCCCAACTTCTGAAGAATTTAATTTCAACAACAAAATTTCATTAACAAATTCAATTGCAAAAAATCTCATCAAATCTAGCTCAAGCAGTACTATTTAATCGAATTCATCGATCTCTTCTCTCTTCATTCTCTCTTCGGCTGTTCTTTTGTTTCCAACACAGTCTGGCTTTCGTCCACAGCTGTAAATTCTTTCGTGTAACGTCTCGCGTAACGGCGGTGGTATAGGATACCCGCGAACGTATTACACGGGCGAGCCTATTTACGCGACGAGCGGCTGCTTCCTATTCACGACGGTGCAGTAAATATACGAGCTTGAGAACGAGAGAAAGAGAGAGAGAGAGAGAAAGAGGGGGGTGAGGGTAAGGGAGAAGCGAGGAGACACTTTCTATCGTGGTTATCATAAATTTGCATTACGCGGCCGTGGGCGGAGGACCGCGCGGCGCGCTCCACGGACCCCGCTGATTCGCTGTTGCTCTTCGGCAAAAACTCCGGGAAACCGTGCGTCCGAATTTACAATTTCAAGAACACGCTCCTCGCCGAATCAAGATACGGCCGCGTGAAATATTTCCTGTTTGCGAGGCGCTGCCCTTAATCTACCATTCCGCGGGCTGGAAAAAAATTTCGTCGACCGTCGCGGCTGCGAGAACAACGGCCGCGGCTTGTCTTGATTATGTTCTGCCGTATTCTACGATTTCATTGTTCTTGAGAATTTGGAGACGGTGCTGATAATTAAGGCGTAGTTGGTGTAAAATGATTTTGGCGAATGGTTTTTTGGTGAATGATTGTAGTGGGTAATTGGGTTTAATAATTGTAGTATTAATTGATTTTAATAATTATAGTATCCATTTGGGTTTAATAATGATAGTATAATTATTATAAGTATATATAATAATTATAGGTCGAGATAAAATAATTAGTATAATAATTATACTATAATTATTATACTAGGGTTCAATAATTATAGTATCCATTTAGGTTTAATAATTATAGTATATATGTGCTTGGGTTCGATAATTATAGGAAATAATTAAGGTTAGGTTACCTTAATAATTATAAATATAATTAAGTCTACGTCATCTTAACTATTTGCTACCACTATTCGCCCTAACTATTTTTACTACAATCAAAAAGGAACAATTACGTCAAACGTCAAACAATCGAAACAACTAACAACAAAAATATTCCACAAAAAAACTATACTTGCAACAAAATTTGAACAAAAGACACAAAATTAATAAATAAAAAATTGAAAATACACAGAAGTAAGACAAAGTAAAAATCGAGAACAATGCGAGACAGCTGAATTATAGAGGATGCCCTGTTAAGTCTGCCGATTGGAACGTCTTCAGCAGCGCTTCCGGTTCGGCGCGAATCGTCGAAGCTGGGTTTCGCCGAGCGACGTGACGCAGAGACCGGCCGATCAATCGGCCGCGAGGATCGCGTGAGACACGTTACCCGCGGATTTTGGCACCGCATTAATTACCGGTCGCCAACAATGGCACAATAATTAACAATTACGCAGTTCGATAATTATATACCTGCCGGCTGAGTTATCGCTACGGCTGGGCTCTCGGGCCTCCTCTCTCTCTCTCTCTCTCTCTCTCTCTGTATGTTTCGTCTGCACGGACGCTTTCGGTCACGCAGGCGCTTGCGACCGATTCCCACACTAAGTGTACACGGACGCAAAGAGGTAGAGAGCGAGAGAGAGAGTAAGAGAGGGTGAGAGAGAATATCAGGGAGTGAGAGAGAAAGAGAGATCGAGAGAGAATATCAGAGAGTGAGAGAGTGAGAGAGATCAAGAGAAGTGTAAGAGAGAATAAGGGAGAGAGTGAGAGATCTCTCTCTCGAGAGAGAGTGACATCAAGAGAAAGAATGAGAGAGAGCATGAGATCTAGAGAGGGAATGAGAGAGTGACATCGAGAGAAAGAATGAGAGAGAGCATGAGATCTAGAGAGAGAATGAGGGAGAGCCAAAGAGCGAGAGAGAAGGGGAGGCACACTGCGGCGACGTCCGGCAAGCACACAGACAGATCGCCTCGCGTTAGCGACAGAGAGAGAGAGAGAGATAACCGAGCAATAGCTGGCTCCGGTACAGAAACCGATAAATATATGCGCGGATCCGGCGTGGCGCGGCGAACGATCTAATTATGCCCGAACAATGGCTGCGCGCTCGCGTATCGGACGGCCGGCTGAAAACCTGATAAAGCGGATAAAATGCGAGCGCCGAGTGTGTGTCCCCCCAGCCGTTCTATCCCGGCCGGTTCGACGAATTTCCGAGCGAGAGAGAGAGAGCGAGAGAGAGGGAGAGAGAGAGAGTACGAGGCCGGAACTCGGAACCCGCCCCGGGTGATTTATCTACGGCCGGCCTCTCTAGCAGGAGACTCCTCTACTAGAGGGGGCCCCCAGACCCGTGAATCTGTCTTGATTTACAACGGAGCCGCGGCCACGCATCGATGCCTCATAATGCCTTGTAATTACCAGCCCTCGCTTTCGAGAGAATCACGCTTCCTCGCCGGACGATAACAGGCCGCCTCCCACCACCGCCACCACCACCCTCTCCTTCCCTCCTTCCTCCTTCTCGACCTTCGTCGCTCGAGTGATGCACGGTGTGCTCCTCCGAAGTCGCGTGGGACCAACGTCCGCGCGTCGACGACGAGAACTCGGAAGGTGTGCCACTCGATTTTCTATCAGATTTTGTAGGGTGAGAGGATCTTTGTTCTTTTTTTATGGGGTCGCTGCGTTGTCAATTTTGGATGCTATATTTCGCTTTGGTTAGGGACGGTTCTCCTTTTGGTGGGGTTAGGGATGCTTGTCCTTTTGGTGGGGTTAGGGATGGTTATCCTTCTGGTTGGATTAGGGTTATTGTTTCTCTCTGTTATGGCTATCGATAACCATAACTTTGTTAACTTTGTTAACTTTGATAACTTTGTTATGGGTATCGACGGATAATTCAAAGAGGCGGATAATTCGTTCCGCTTTGGAGGACTTCCGCTTGGAAAGCTTGCGGACGAGGGCGAAACACTCGGTCGCAACAACGGAAGAATTGCGCAACAACGAACGCGTAGTCCGGGTGGATCAAGGTGGATCTCGACGGTCCCCGACGCAATCGCCGGAGATCTATACTCCGTGGCGGCCGGTACCCCTCCTCGCCCTCCTCGTGCATGTTTTATTTATCGAGCGCATCGACGGGGCCACGGATGCGGCGGCATCGCGCATCGCGCCGCGTCACGACGAAGAACCGAGGGAAGGTGGTACGTACACGAGACGTGATTTATGGGTGCAACACCTGACGGCATTTTGTTCGCTTTTGCGGTCAGCGTTGTTACGTTGGCAGCCAGTTCCGCCCTTTTTTGCCTGCTCCCCCCACTCCGCGCGGCCCATTAGTAATGCCTCGGTCATTACCGGGGCCCCCAGTCGATTTCCCGTGGCTAATAAATCCCGATAAAATTTCTAGGAGCTACCTCCTGCCCTACCCCATCACACCATTGCTATGGGACCCCTGGAAACTTCTTCGCGGCGGAGATTTGCCATGGAGAAGATCGAGCGATTTTCCTGGCGGTTTCAACCCCTAACTACTTGTTGCCTTCTTTTTTAAATAAAAGTGCCTTGAAAATTTGTTTCATGGTTGTGAGTGTTATGGGGTTGTAGAGTGAAGATTTCTCTTTGAAAAGAGACCTTGAGATTTGAGATGCGATTTTTTTTCATCGATTTATGCAACTTCGAATGGAAGAGAAATTGGCAACTTTGAAGGATTTTACTCGCGCGTCGTTTTTGGTGCGCGAAAGGGGTGAAAAAAAATCGTGGGACTAGTTTGACGGGGTCGTTGGAAAGGGGAGACTTTGCGCTTGGATTCTACGGTGGTTGCGATCGCGGAGAAAATTTTTCTGAGGACGCAGAGACGATTATATCGCGATTAGGGGCGTTGGCTGTATAGACGGAAAAAGTGCTCCTAGTTTTTTATTTATTAGTAAACGTAATAATTTTTTTTAAAGAAACGACCTTAGGGGTGCGAAAGTAGAGGCTTCAAGCTTCGAAACAAGCTAAATTGGATTGCCGTACGATTTTTTTCCGCGAAGTTATAACAGCTCAAAGACGACGTTTTTCCGAAGATCGAAAATTTACTTTTCGTCTGCTTTAAACACTATTTGCAAGTACTTTTCCGCGAATGAGAAGGAAAACGGCATGAAATTCTTGGAACATTCATACAAAAAGTCCCGCGAAACATGAAAAGGCGACGGGGCAATTTTCCAACGAGCCGCCGCCATTCCGCCACCGAAAATCGCTTCGAACGTCTCGCGCGTTAAAAATCGGGCGACAGAACGCGACGAAAAAGAACGCCGCGCCACGCCCTTAATAATTCGTTATCCCGTCGTGGTCGCCCCCCCCCCCC
>NW_027589871.1:0-4926 GCF_028453695.1 Augochlora pura
AAATTCAGACATTCGCCTAGCATCTTCCAATCTCTGCCACCTTCCAAACACTTCAATACGAACCATTTAAATCACCCTTATCCTTTCAAGGCTTTGTTAAAGGCATCGGGATGCCCGAACCAATTTTAGCCTGGCGGTCGGAAGAGAAAAGTTTGACGGTTCGGTGAACCAGGGCTCTCGCAAGAGCGTTAACGAAGAGCAAAGTCTGACGAACGGCGCGGCGGTCCATCTGCGGTGAAAAATGTGCTCTCGCCGGTCGCTTCCTCGTTCGCCTAAACGTCACGACGACGGGGTCAAACGTCCCGTGACGACCGAGTCCTATTCCCGGTGGCGCGCGCGCGCGCTCACGCTCGCTCACGCTCGCTCGCGTTGCCCCGCTATCAAGAAACGATTTCGAGGGCGACCGCCCGATGCAACCCCGTGCCTACAGATTGCGCTCAATTTACGCAATTAGGGTAACGAAGAGTAGCCGGAACACGTGTCCGGCTCCGGCAGGAGGAGAAGGGGGGGCAGGGAACGTATTCGAACGGTTCGGACGGCCGTGAGAGGAGGCATTGTGCAGATCTTTATCGCGTAACAATGCGGTAACGAGCACCATTAGCTTTTTGCTTTATTGCGTTACCGGGGGCTCCCGCGGTGCCAACGACACGAGGGATCAAATAACTCTCATTAAGACAAACGAGTTAAATAACTCACGGATCACGGGGCCGGCCGGGCACGCTCGACGCGTCCGGCTGGAAATAAAAAAAGAGAGGCGGGGAATAAAAATAGCGAGGGAGAGGAAATTAGCAGGAGTCGCTCAATTTTTCCGGAACGCGTTATCCTAACCTATGAAATAACTGTGAAATATATAATAAAATTCCTACGATTTTCTAATTGAACACGTAGCACCCGGAGCAGCTGAACTAGAACCTAACCTATAAAATAAATAATGAAATTCCTACGATTTTCTAATCGAACGAAGTATAATTGGAGCCGTTCCCGGCAAACGCGTACAATTGGAGTCATCTTCAATAGATAGAGGCTCTCGGTGAAACGATGAGTAACTTTCCACGACGTGTTCGTGGTTTATCGGTAATAAAAGCGTCGTGAACGATCCGGTTGGACAAACGGTTGCGCGGCGACGCTCGTCACCAATTAGTTCGAAGACTTATCTCGCGGTTATTTACGGGCCTCTCTCTCTCTCTCGCTCTCGCTCTCGCTGTCCCGTCAACAATAAATAGGCTTTTCATCCGACGAAACTATCGCGGCACCCCGGGGCCATCGCTTCGAAACCGGGTTATCGTCCGCTCCGCTCCGCGGAAGAAACGAGGTCGGGATGCCCGCTGACATCTTGATGGCTCGGCGACCGTCCGGTCGCGACACGCTTCCTGGAAAAACGGGGCGGCGGACCCCCTTCTTTTCCAAATTCGTCCACGAAACGGACCATATGGTCCCGCAGAAGACGCCCCCTTTCTTCCGATCAACCCTGACAGACTTCTGCTGACGAGCTCGAGCAAATGTTAGTCGTACGCCAATCATGGTAATTTCGGGTTTTTGGAGCTTACAATGATCTCGTTATTTTCGTATAAATTGAGGTATTGTTTGCTGATGGTCTGGTGTGATTACTGTTTTTATTGAAAAATTGATGCAATTCAAGCAGCTGTTAAAAAATGAATCAAATTATTACAATTTATTTTTATTGGTTAGTATGGTATTTATGTCGTGGTTTATATATTTGTATATTTATAGATTTATATATTCATACATTTGTATATTTGAATATTTATACGTTTATTTATTCATACATTTGTATATTTGTATATTTGCATATTTATGAATCTACATATTTATATATTTATGCATCTATATTTTTATATATTTATGTGTCTATATAATTATATATTTATACTGCAATACTTGCTATATAACAATCAAAAATTTCTAATAAAAAATCTATGACAAGTAAAAGTTTTATCCAAATCCTCCAAAATCTTCACCTCACTTTATTTTTCAACCCACGATCATCGAATGATTTTCACAGCCACGCTATCCGCAATGTCAACAACCACGCAATATATACACCTCTCACAAAACTTCGTAGAAAATCCACTCTAAAAAGTCAGCTGCCGCGAAATTGCAAGCGATGTAGGCGCTTCTCGGCGAAGGAGCACCGCTAACCGCGCGCGCGGAGAGGGTCGAATAACAAATTTCCGATATTCGTCATACATTCTTGAAGGGGCGGCCGCGCGGGCCCCCTCGGTGTAAATAATCTAGTGAAGGATTACACAAAAGACGCTATCTGTTCGGCGGTACTGCACGCAACCCTTCCACTGGGTAATACGGGAACATCGATCACCGCGGGGGACGGCACCGTTAAAAACTCGGCTGTGATACGTCCGGCTACGATCCGCTCCGGCGAGAGGCGACGCGAACCGTATTTCCAAAGAACCGATCGTCCGAAAAGCCGAGAAAAAGCGCAGAGAGAGAGAGAGGGAGATAGAAAGAGGAAGAGAGAAAGAGTTAGGAGAGAAGGATAGAAAGAAATGGAGAGAGGGAGAGAGAAAGAAACGGGGAGAAGGAGAGAAAGAAATGGAGAGAAGAGGACAGAGGAGTGGGGGACGGAGGGAGACGGGGGTGAATGAAGTGACGGCTGCGTCGATGCTCGGGGTCCAGCATGTCGGGGGCTTTTTAGGGCATCCGGGGGGGTCGGAGGGGTTCGAGCAGTACAACTAACGACGTGGCAGGTCGAGTAAATCAGGAGGGAGAGTGACGATAAGTTTTTGCTCGTTACAACCGGCCCTGGGAAGCTCATTACCCGGTTCCCTCTAACCCCGTGCGGGAAGGGCGCGCCGCGAGAGGGGCGAAAGAGAGACAGCAGGCGGGTTTTCGACCTTTTCTGCCCCCGGACCGGCTTACGGGGGGGTGTACACGGCGAAGGGGGTGGCGTGGCCGGGGAAGGCTGGAAAAGTTTCACGCGGCCTGCCCCGCTGGAAAACTAGCGACCGCTCTCTCCCACTCTCTCTCTCTCTCTCTCTCTCTCTAACGCTCGCGCGGCCGGTTTCCGCAGCGTCCACGCGACGTCGGCTTAAACTATGTTTAAACAAAACGGGGTGCCCCGGCTAATACGGAAATGGAAAAGTTTTCGATTCGGGGCGAACTCGCGTCGCGAACATTCATCGTCGGCGGACGACGGCGGCGGCGGCGGCGGCGCGTTCTTTTGTTTCGGTTTGGCGGTGAAGAGAAAGAGGAAAAGGGCCGCCGAGAGGGGCTTAATTGGCCGCGTCCGCTTTAAGGCGAGCATCGATCGGCCGGGCCGACAATTAGCGGGCCAATCGAACGGAAACATTCTGCGTTTCGCTTTACCGGGGGAGGGGGGGCCAACATTTTTGCGTGCGGCCCCCCTCCACTGCGGCCCACCGCGGATTCCGCGATCAGATAACCCGGCAAATGGAGCTTTGACCGGTCTCCAGCCATGCGCGACGCCCCGCGATGGGTAAACCAGCGGTCGGCGTGCAGCCACGTGAACACCTTCGATTTTCAAACCGTTCGCGCTAAAAATCCATATTTTTTCGCTCAGCGAAATTGCGGCTCCTTTTGCGGAATATATACATTTCTCGACGATTGTCTTATACTGTTATACTATATAACACGCGTTTTCTCTTCCGACGGGGTTAACCCTTTGCACTCGATGTCATTTTAGCTGCGAATTTAAAATAATTTGTTTGGCTTTTAATATTTCCATTTTGTACAATAAAATGCGTTCTAGGTATATGATGTTGAGTCTCGTGACTCATGTAACATTTACATTTTTATTTGACAATTTAATTTACACTTTTATTTGACAATTTAATTTACATTTGACAATTTTTTAACTCTAAATTTTGCTAATACAAGAGTGATCACCACTCGAGTGCTAAGGGTTAGTACAATATTTTTAAACCCTTTGTAGTCGTACGATTACTCTAGGTCGTCGAAGCTATTTATTTAAAATCGAAACTTATCATTGCGTTACATATATTTAAATATCTAACAAAAATTTATTCTTTTCGTTTTTATCTTCTTACTCTTGCACATTACTATTCGTTCAACGAAAATTAATTTCAACAGTATACTTCGTCCATTTCTGCAATAAATTTTTAAAATCGACAGTATAGTTATCACACTATTTATTCGACGATATCTGCTATATTTTATGTTATTAAGGCCACATATTGGAATTCCCATACGACGAGTCTCGTCCTCTTAAACGCGACAAAACTGCGGCAATCGCAGTGAAATGAAATTCTCATTAGAGAATCAGATCGGCGAGGAACGTTCCCAAGGATCGTCTTCGGAAAATTGGCCGCGGATGCCGGGCGAGAGGCCAGATGCCGCAGGATCTCGCCGCGGCGGCGGTCCGTGCAGCTTGGATGCCCGAGTAACCGAGAGGACCCTTATTAGCGGGGTCCCTCGCGAGAGAGAAACCACCGTCGACAGTAGGAAAGACGCCGTGGTAACGCGGCCGTGTGCCGGATCCGTCTCGAATTACAACACTCGTTACGTACCACCGACGTCTCGAGTTCCGGGGGCACACTTTTAATGAGTTCCCGGCCACGGTCAATTAGTCCCACGAAACCCCCCGGGGCCGTCCCTCTACCCCGAAGATTCGGATCTCTCGGCACGGCCGGAGAGACGGGAGAGAGAGAGAGAGATTTTCGGCTAATCGCGCGGTGGAACCGCGGACCCCGGGCAAACGGATGTTTACGCCGAGGAACGGACCGACGCGTTTACGACGGTCCTCTCGCGGGACGCTTTCGACGTTTATGTCGCTTTTGGAAATTGCGACCCCGGCCCCGCCTCCTCGCTTCCCCGAAAGTCCCCCGGGACGTTTCAGTTTCGCCGAGTTTCTCCGCGCGCGAGATTTTTATTGCATCGCGACGCGGCGTCTTCGTCGACCGGGCGGGG
>NW_027589871.1:5026-5238 GCF_028453695.1 Augochlora pura
GGAGGGTTTAGGTTCGTTGCACTCGACGTTCTCGCGTGCAACTGCGTGTAAACAAGCCTAATGCGACGACGGACGCGCGTGGAAACGCGACTGGTAATTGATTCTTTTTATGGGCAGCGTAAAAAGATGCTACTCGTTTATACACAATTTTATACTCGGCGCTGTGATTCGGGAACCCGACACGCCTATACGGATGATATTTTATAGAGAGA
>NW_027589872.1:0-5238 GCF_028453695.1 Augochlora pura
GCGAGATTCCGGCAGTATTAGCCTTACCCGGGCATTGGAGGCTCTCCTCGGGTTGACTGTTAGTTCCTCCGCACTCGTGGGATCAATTATGAATCCAAATCTTAAAACTAAAACTAAAAATCAAAACGGTGAAGTAGGAGAGAATGTAGGGAATGCAGGCAGCATGGAATGTGACTTCGTGACAGTCTGTCGCAAGTCAAGTTCTAGAAAAAGGAAAGAAGAGTCAGTATGCTCGGCCTCGGACACCGACGCCTCGCCGTCAACCGAGAGACCGAAGCAAAAAGTCAAGAGGCAAAGTAAGAAAAAATCTGAGGCATCCGCCAATAATAGTTCTGCAGATGAGCTTCCCGCGAATCAAAAACCCACAACCTCAGCTGCAATTTCCACAGAGCTCATCAAGCTCTGTAACCAGTTCATAGACGACCCTGAATCAGTGAATCTAATTACAATTAAGCAAAGAGCTGTAGACCTCCACAGACTTATTGAGGAGGTCTCCCAAGAAAATAGAATTCTTAAGGAACAAATTGCCAAGGGCAACTCCATGCAGGAAAAAATCCAGCTTCTGGATCAGACCCTAAGTGGAGCATTTGAAAGTATCAAATCATACAGACAAGCAAATGTTAGGACCCAATCGTACGCGAATATTACAAAGATAAATGCGAACATAGCGCCCAAAGCAGTCGTCAAACCAGCTAGAAATGTCGTTGTCGTGTACCCCACGGAAAACAGCGACATTAAAAATAGCACAGAAACGCGAGATAAACTCATCAAAAGTATTGCCCCAACCAAAGAGCGATTGAGAATCAGGAATCTCAGAAAAATTAATAATAACGGTGTCCTCCTCGAAACTGAAACGAAAGAGGACATCGAAACCATACTAAAGAATAAGAAGTTGGAGAACGCTGGCCTCAAGGCCAATCTCCCCACTAAGAAATTACCCACAATTATAGTTTACAGTGTCCCAAAAGACTTAGAGGAAAAAGATATCTTGCACTCCCTCCGCAAACAAAATCTTGATGCTCACAGCAATCTCTCGCAGGATGAAGTTAGAGTCAGATTCAAAACCGGGGACAGGGATAAAGAAACAGTGAACTGGGTGTTCGAGGTATCACCCGCAATCAGGAAGGCTCTCCTCCAGAGCAACAGAGTATTTCTTGGCTGGCACGCGTGCCCAGTAAAGGATTATATACCAGTTAGCAGATGCTTCAAGTGCCAAAGCTTTGGCCATATTAGTAAATATTGTCGGGCTACCTCGGACACCTGCGGGCACTGTGGTAACGAAGGGCACGGCTTCAACAAGTGCCCTAAGAAAGAGAAAACTAAACCGATCTGTATTAACTGCAAAAGAGCAGGCAAACCGTGCGACCACTCCTCTCGGGATAGGAACTGCCCTGCCTATAAGGCCGCAATAGACTCATACCTAGCGAAGGTCGACTACAACATTAAATGATAAATACACCCTATACACATCATCAACACAGACCGCGACTTCGGATTGCCCAACTAAATATGAGAAACTCTCAGGCCACTACTCTCGAAATAGGTAAAGTCATGGAGAAAGAAAACCTTGACATCCTTCTGATGCAAGAACCTTATCATTACAAAGGGAAAATAATAGGCTTCGGCGTTCGCGCCTTAATAATCACTGGCAGTGCCCCTGGCGCGGCCACATACACAGCAATCTATATAAGGAACCCCAATTTAACAATACTTAAGCTCAGTCACCTCAGCAATAGTCACTGTACCTGCATCGAAGCGTCGTGGCCCTCGGGTAGAATTTACTTGATAACCGCGTACTTCCAGTACTCTCATGATGTCGATCCATACCTAGAACATGTTAGAAATATAGTAACCGCATTACGCGGAGAGAAATTCATAATCGCTGCAGATGTTAATGCAAAATCCCCCTTATGGAATAACCCGGATTCAGACCACCGCGGGGAAGCGGTTGAGCAATTCATTGCCCAGACGGGCCTTGCGGTCCTGAATCTCCCGGACAACCCACCTACCTTCCGTAACCATCTTGGTACTTCCAATATAGACATCACACTCGCGTCAGAAACAGCTGTGCCCATAATTAGTAACTGGAAAGTCAAAGAAGGCTGGACCACCAGCGATCATAATGTAATCACATACACAATACATGGTACCGAAAGAACGAACCGGAACTATAGACTCCCGCGATTCAATGTCAGGAAAGCTAACTGGCCACAATTCCAAACAGAACTCTATCGAGAAGCAAGACGTAAATTACAGACAAACCAACTAAGTAACAAAGCCAATGTTGAAAAATATGCTGAAACACTGCAGGAATGCATTACTAATGCCTGCAATGCATCTATGAAAAATAAAGTAACTTACAAAAAATCCGTTCCCTGGTGGACTCAACAGCTCACCAGGCTCAAAAAAGATACATATAGAACCAGAAAAGCTTTCCAGACTGAATCAGATCCTATAGCAAGAAACGCGAAAAGGGCCATATACCAAAAGAATAGAAAGAAATACACAGCTGAACTGAATCGAGCCAAATGGGAGAGCTGGAAGAACTTCGTAGAAATCGAGGGTAACCGATATGCATGGGGACCAGTTTACAAATATAGCATGAATAAAATCACCGCCGAGCGAGCATTAGCTTCCATGGGCAACCCGAATCACGCTACACAAACATGGAGCGCCACTGCACATAAATTGCTTGACGCGCTAGTCCCAGACGATACTACAGACGATACAGATGAACAAAGACAAAAACGACAAATTAGCAGCGAACCCCTGATAACCGAACCATCTGCTGGCTTCACGGAGACAGAGGTAGTTAACGCAGTAGATAGCCTACGAAATGGGAAGGCTCCGGGCCTAGACCGGATCGAGGTAGAAGTCCTCAAAGCCTCACTCGGGGTTATAGCCAACCAACTCCAGGCACTCTTTAATGCCTGCATGGAGTTTGCGGTGTTCCCCCGGGCCTGGAAACAAGGTTCAATTTGCGCGATTTTGAAGGGAGCTGAAAGAGACGAAAGTCTTGCCAGCTCCTACAGACCAATATGCCTCCTCTCCGTCGTCGGTAAATGCTTCGAAAAACTGTTACTCACGAAATTAGAACCCACTTTGCTCCACCCGTTCTATGCCTCTAATAAGCAATTTGGCTTCCGGAAAAATAAGTCTACAGTAGATGCAATATTACACATTAGGAAATCCGTGGAAGACACCCCAACCAAATATGCAATAGCCATACTAGTAGATATCTCGAGTGCTTTTGACAACCTCTGGTGGCCTAGTATACTTTCCCGACTTAGAGAACGTCAATGCCCGTGCAATGTGTACTCCGTAATTCAAGATTATCTATCTCAACGAACCGTCTCAATAGTGAGCGGAAACTCAGTAGCGACCAAAAGCGTCACGAAAGGTTGTCCACAAGGCTCCGTACTCGGACCTAGCCTGTGGAACGTCGTGTTCGATGACCTTCTAAACAATCTCGAGCAGCAAGGACTTCAGGTCTCTGCATATGCAGACGACTTACTTATCCTGGTGTGTGGCAACTCCAGGCTACAGATGGAAAACATCGGGCAAGAAGCCATCAATCTGGTGGTGGGATGGTGCACACAGGAAAAACTGAAGATCTCGGTTGCAAAGACAGAAATGATCCTCCTCAAGGGAATATTAGACATAAAGAGACCCCCAAAAATCAAAGTCCTAGACAAAAGTATAAAAATGATGAAAACAGTCAGATACCTAGGTGTACACTTCGAGTCACAGTTCAGAGTCACATCGCACGCCCGCCAAATCAAAAATAAATGCTTAGTCAAATTCAGAACCTTGGCAGCTCTTGCTAGAAAACAGTGGGGCCTGCGGCATAAATGCCTCCGCCTACTATACAATGGAGTTTTTGTACCGATCGCAACTTATGCAGCGGCTGCATGGAGTGACAAACTCAACAAAACTAGTATCTCCGAACTTCTTAGAGCACAACGCTTCGCCCTCCTCTGGGTCACAAAAGCCTATTGCACCACCTCCACAGATGCTCTCCCCGTAGTAGCAGGCGAACTCCCAATTGACCTAAAAGTCAAGGAAGCTACCCTTAGGTACAAACTTCGTAGTAATATAGAATTCCACTATGATGAGAATCAATACACGTCAGAAACAAGTCAAACAGAAGCAAAAACCCAAATAAAACAAAGTTTAATAAAAGAATGGCAGGACAGGTGGAACAACTCTGAAAAAGGCAGACACACGTACGCAATCTTTCCTAACATAACAGACAGACTTAAAATGCATTGGATTCACTTAGACCGCCACATAACACAGTTTCTCACCGGCCATGGCGACTTTGCAGCAAAACTGCACAAGTTCAAAATTAAAGACAGTAGTCAATGTGCCTGCGGCACGTCTGACGAAACACCAGAGCACGTTCTCCTCACTTGTCCAACTTATGAATCATACAGACGTGAACTTAAACTAAAAGTAGAAATAGCCGGCCTACACTGGCCACCAACTCTCAAAAGCCTTATTCAAAAAGATACCATCAGCGAACTCGCCAAGACCATGAGAAACATACTTAAAAAGAAAGAAGAATCATGGACCATAACCAGAACACGCAGAGTATAAACAAAACAGAAATATTAAACATGCTATGAACAAGCGTAGAAAGCAAATAAACACACATACACACGAATAAACTAACAAACATGAATACTCACACCAAACCTTGAGAACTCTGCGCAGGCGGTATCTCGATACCGAGAGATCTAAGGTTCAATGGCAACGACTCTTGTCCAAGCCAACCTGCTTGGGGCCGGGTTATACCGGCGGCTCTACCTCCTCGTGGTCCCCGCTGGACACCTTTGCGCGGCGCACAGCGACGTGCAGAGGTGACTAAACGAGCCGCTTCCCGCAAGGGTAGGCCCAACTTGTCCGATGACGCTTAATCGCTGAGGGCAGGGTTTTTCCAAACCCAAGCTTGACACAACATCTACGTTGAGCGCTCCCTTGATAGTGGTGAACTGGAAAGTGGACTGCCTACAACATCAGGCAGGCTTTACCGATATGGGGGTAATCCCCGAGGAGCGGGCCGTTCTCCAGAACGGAAGCCTATAATAGTACTGTCCCTATCTACTTTCTAGCGAAACCACTGCCAAGGGAACGGGCTTGGAAAAATTAGCGGGGAAAGAAGACCCTGTTGAGCTTGACTCTAGTCTGGCATTGTAAGGAGACATGAGAGGTGTAGCATAAGTGGGAGATGCGTTA